>NC_071266.1:3575670-3639045 GCF_023375685.1 Ictalurus furcatus
TCATCATTTCTCTTTCTCTCTGGCATCTTGCCTGCTAGAATCCTCTGTCTTGCAGATAGATGTGTGTGAAAGTGCAGAGCTTTATAATAGAGTTGATGAAGAATAACTGCTCTTGGCACTCAAGTGTAATTGTTCATCTCCGTGCTGACGTTCGGCGGATGTATCATTTTTGCTGTGGAACGAAAGAAGCGAATCGAGTAGTCGGGTTAGGCGCCTCTACGTTAAAGGAAAACACTCACACGGGACGAACAAGAAGAGAGCATGGCGTGATCGCGGGCTTAGTGTGACTGAAATTCTCCACAGAGGTTTTTGTAGAGAAGAAATTGAAGGTAAACGCCCGTGTTTGCTCGGCCCGTCACTAGAAGACGGGAGAGTCCCGAGGGATTTAAATGAGCGGCACCGAAGCAGGAGATCGCACAGAGTAATGGTGACAGCTAGATGGCAACAGAATATTGAGTGATAACTGGCACGCTAGACTGAGGCTTTATTTGTCCACGTCGAACTTTCCCTCACCCAGCCCTTTCCTTCTCAGCTGTTGTTTGATTGCAGTGTAAAAGACTTTAGTGATGTTCTAGCATGTAGCACAGAATCCTCATCTGCTTTTGGTTTTATTCAGAAACCTCGGCTATTCTAGTACAGACTAACCCTACTCTTGTGAGGACTGAATCCTCATTAACCTTCGTCAGACCCACTGTCTGAATAGAATCCGCTATTAACCCGATTAAGACGATACTGTGATTAAGAAACCAGCATGTAAACAGCCATTTTTACTGACCTTAATCCGATTAACGTCAGACTCGAAGTAAACACAAATCGAATTAAGACACTCCTGGAGCACTCCTGTTTTAGTCGCATTATGGACGTGTATTACAGACGTGTACGCACCTTAATCACATTATGAACGTCGTGTGAGAGTTTTCACCGCGTTCTGCGATAGGACACGATCACACACGGCAGCGCTCAAGCGTTTTACGGCAAACGAGAGAGCACGGCTGCGTCCCGAACCACGTACTTGCTTACTATAGGCCTGTAGTAGCTGAAATACATGCATCTCGGCTACTATATAGACGGTAAGTACGCGGTTTGGGACGCGCCTACGGCTTCAAGCAGTCGTCTATTAGCACGTACAGCACGACAAATAATTAACCGCACTTAAAGCGTTCGTAAAAAAAATAAATAAAAACACCCAGAACTGTATACGGTACCATAACGAAGACCAACTGTATGTCGATACGTGAAATTCTAGAGGGACGTCGGACGGCGTGGCGCGGTGACGTAATGACGTGTGCTGTTAATCGATCTATGTTCTAGAACATGTAAAACGGGTACATGACAGGAGCGTTCTAAAAGCGACTCACGTACACACCGTAATCAGAATATTGTCTTACTCAGAGTAAGCTCAATAATTCCATTACTGCAGTCCATGTAAGCGTAGTCTATCTGTCCCCTGCATCGACACAATTCCTCTATAGATGGAGAGATCCTCAATGCAGGATCATATTAATAGGCACAGTCGTCATCACCTCACCATCACTTCCTGTCGCTCAGTGAACTGGCCACTGCGTCTTCGCCAAGCTGGCAGAACATCGCGCGTTTTCACGAGTCGTTCGCCAACTGGAGTCCATTGCTTTAGAAAATGAGGTCGAGGACTGCATCGTGTATGTTTACAAGCCAAGCGTGTTCCTCGGGGCTGTTTTTTTTTTTTCTCCGTCCCCCCCCTTCTCTCCCCTACCCACAGAGCTGTTTGCACATGTTTATTCTTTTACTGAAAATCATCTATTTCTGACCCCCCAGTTATGTTTCCTCTCCGTGAGAGCACGCTGTGCTGTGGAGTGGAGCAGTTCAGGAAGTTTGATTTCAGGGCATTTGGAGGATGAGCATATGGTGTGAACGGTGTCGGGTAATTAAGGAGAATCTGGTGGGAAGTGTGTCATGGCGATGCCCCGGGGAGGGGGGAGGGGTTTACTGGCTCAGCTGCCGGCGTTCTTGCCACTTTGCTCTAAGATAGCATGTGCCGTGTGTATGTGCGCGTTCGTCTTGGTGGCCCAAGAGGCCCATGGCACACTGGCCATGTCCACGAATTTTGATAAAGTCTGAAGTGTCTGAAAAGCTCATTCCGTGACCGCTCACTTATTCGTGACTTCATTTTGCTGTGGTTTCTTCCTCTGCTGCTTAGACAGGCACACACACACACACACACACACACACACACACATACACCATCTAAAGCAAACACTGTCTCACAGTAACTGGTAAGAGCAGGAGGATGTGTATATATTTGCGTAAGTGTAACTTGGCTCACACTTCGCTCAGCCTCGCCACCTTATTAATACATCATTTTAAATGCCATATAGAATCCAGATCACCTCGTGAAGGATAAAATATGAATTACTCATGAATATACTCCTGAATAGTTCCAGTAGTTCAAATAAAGGAAATGTTGTGTATGGCAGGGCTGGCCAAGTCATACTTTTATTACCAGGCAAGTAAGAGCTCCAGCGTGCTGCCTGTTCTCATGATTGGTTGTCTGGAAATGTAGCTAAAACACGGCAGCTAAAACTCGAGCTAGCTAGCTACTAGGCTTGATGTTTCCCTGCGGAACATTAACGGCAGATAATCGTCCAAAACAGCCAGGAAAATTTGTTTTTCCACGTTTCAGGTTTAAGGAACGATTAAGGAGAATAAAGGGTACGCACCTTTTGGCATGTGGTGTTCATGGTGTACAATGATGAATAAATTGCTCCAGATTTCTTTTTAAACGCTGCCTATTTCCATTGATGAATAACGGGGGCTCATACATTCTCTGACTGTGTGTTACCTTCACAAATATATCACCTTAGTAAGTGGAAGCAGTGTTCGCTACAAACTAACTAGGCCTAGCTAGCTTACGGTTTAGCAGATAAAATGATATCATGAAATAAAAATATTTGTACATACCTGTCCACATACAACTAGAATGTTTATTGATGTTCTTGTAACTTTAATTTCTCCAACAAATCCCGCCTTGAAGTAGGACCAAGCGTCAAGGCTTTTGTATTCCTTCGGGCTTCAGGTACATATAAATGTGGGGAAAACCGATTTCTGGCCGCATGCCAATATCCGTGGACCTCAGGTTCTTGGGCAAGTTGTAAGGGTCACTATCGAGTCCAACTGCCTTTAATTTAACCTGATAATCTTTATTTATGCTAGCGTTTTCGCAGCTTGCCCTATTAAAACCAGCCATTTAGCTGGAAGTTTTGGCACTCAGACCAGCCGAGGGGGCGTGTTCCAGCGGGAAAGTGACGTCAGTGCATACCCTCTATACCCGCTGTGCAGTCAGGAGCTGCTTGCTGGCAGCGGCAGTCTGAAAACATGCATAACCGGTAAAAACCACAACCCAAATCAGTTTCTTGTTCAAACGGCTGATGATTTATTTATTTTTTTTCCTTCTGAAATTGCAGAAAGCATCCCTAATAAATAGTTATCCGATGTTACTGATATACTCGTCTACTGTTAGCTAAGTCGAACATACATGGACGGATTGTGTTTCGCATTAACGCACTCAAAATATCCTTCACTCATTGCGTCAGAAAGCGAGAACGCCCCGCGAGTCCCAAGAGAGATGTGAGATGGGGAAGGGGGCGGGGCTTCCAGTTAATACGGGAGAGTTCAGATCATGTGCACGTCTCCTGTTTTTATTGGGGAGAACGAGACTGCTCTTTAGGTGTATTTTGTTTGTTTTTTTGAGTGATAACTTCAGCGTACTAGTGTACTAATGTGTAAAGGTTGTCCGCTCTGGTCATGTAATGTAATCAGAATAAACATGTCTGGATTTCACAGCCGTGTCGAATCGTTTTCTCAAATGTTATGTCGTATTATTTGAGATATTAAGATAACGTAGCTGTATAATAAATGGGCTCTTGTTCTGGGTAAGTGAATCAGAACTTTCGAGAACTTTCCTGTTCTCGAATAGCCCGGACGTGAAATCTGCTTGCCTCGGGCGATTTGATCACTACTAGAGGTCGACTGATTGATCTGTAGTTCCGATTGCTGGAACTATCTGTTCTCGCCAAAAATCCACACCGGTAGTAGTAGTAGTAGTAGTAGGGAGCGGCTGAGAAGGGACCACTGTGATTATACGGTACGAGAGCGGCCTCTAGAGGCGAAATAAAAACCATCACTGACCAATTTTGTTGTGGTGTTTGAAGTGTTTTTTGATTCATTATATTTGCCTCTATTTTTATTTGTTATTTGGAGTGCTACTTTTTGGCTCAGTTTGGATGAATATCTTTTATTTACTTTAATATGTATTAATAGTTAATATATGTATATATTAATATTTATTTTTAAAAAGTACAGTACGTTTTCATGGTACAGTCAGTACGGTTTATTTTTCCCAACAGCGTTCAGCAGTAGTTTACTTTGAGTGCTCTGTTTTGATTCAGCATCAGTATGGATTGATCATACAGCTGTTGGCAGGTACTGCCCAACTTTCAGACCCCATGGGATTGCAGTGTAGGGCTGGCTAGTCTGACAGTATAATCAACTTGATCAATATGGTGATAAAGGGTTTTTCTGAGATATCATCTGAGGAGCTTGTTTTTAAACCCCCCTCCCTCCCTCCTTCCTCAGTTTTCTCCCTAATTTAGTCTTGGCCAATTCCCACCCACCATCCAGGTCTCCCCAATCATATTACAGCTACAAGATGCGGAGGGTGAAGTCTATCATATCTATCATATGCTTCCTCAGAGATAGGTGAAACCAGCCAACCTGCGTCTTTTGGAGCTGCTGTTTAGGCCGCACGCATCACGGGGCGGCACAACACCCTCTGAGGAAAGCACTATCTGCCCCCTTCCGCATACGTGGTTGGTTAGTGTCGCTCTGATCGGTGTGTGATGAGAGTAGGCAACTCCCACCAAGCCACAGGGCGATTTGAAGCCTACAGAAGAGTTCACGCTTTGTCAGAAATGCTTCATGGGAAGCGAAATGGTTTTGCAGAACAGTCATTTGGAGGTGACGTATCAGACAAGATCGGTAACAGGAAGTGTGCGACGTTTCTGACCTTCGGAATCCGAGAGCTAATGAGTACCTGTGAAGAAGCGGGTATTAAACAGCCTATAACATTTCTTTAAATTTATTTATTTATTTATTTATTTTTTTACATTTAGCAAAGCCTTTAACATGATTGTGACCTTATATGTCTTATATTACACCTCTCCGACGCCGTACATTTCAATGCACCGCAGTGTATGTGGTATGATCTTAATTTCTCCTAATGAATCTTTTTCTTTCTCTTTTCTTTCATGGCCTCATCATATGGACGGTGGGTCCTCACAGGTAAGATCCACGCCTCTCTTCTTTTCCTCCCCCCTCACTCCCCCCCTCCTTTTTTTTGAGCTAATCATGGAGTCAGGAAATTTGCACTGTTTATTTTGTTGTCGTTATTCTGTGCTGGGTGTCTCCCGATTAGCTCGGATAACAGTAAGCTTACGTTAAGACCCTGGAGTCTGAAGAGCAGGAATGAAGGAGTATTCGCTGGTGATTGTCTATGTTGTGTGTAGTTGTCGTGTACGTACCGTATGTAAGAGAGAGACTGAAGCCTCCGTGTAGATCTTTGCATCTCTGTGAAAGTGTGATTGTTATTTCTGTGCTTTAGTGTGCGTGTTCTCAGTATTAATGCCAGTGCGGAGTGAGTGTGTGTGTGTGCATGAACCAGCAGGGGTCTGTACTCTCTCTCTCTCTCTCTCTCTCTCTCTCTCTCTCTCTCGATTAACTAACCCAATTTCTGCCTCCTCAGAGGGATGAAAGGCAGTGTGCTGCTTCTCCCACACACTCTCACTCTTTTTCTATCACTCTAGCTCCCTTTCTTCTAGAATATTTACTCATCAGTGCAGTCGTGTGACATTGCAAATGGATTAATTAATGTTTTCATATGTAATGCTACAATTCCGCCCCCCCCCTCCCCCCCCTCCATGCTCTGTGTGTGTGTTCTGAGATTTAAATAACCAAAACGAACTGATGAGCGGAGAGATTCGTTCAGCACCGAAGCCACCATGGAGTAACCAACGATCCGCAAACCTGCTTTACAGCAGTGGCTCCTTTGTAACAGCCCTGTTTACATTTTTGTTTAACAGTAAGTGTGTTGAAATGCGAAGACAAACCGTAACCTGTGTGTGCGTGTGTGTGTGTGTGTGATGTTTCATATTTAATGCGATGCAGAGCGGGAATAGTGTGTGTGTGTGGGAGGAGAGGCAGCTGCTGAAGCCAAGGGTGTGTTCAAGTGCAGACTACATTAAGCAAGAGCACCTCTTCCTTTTCTGTTCCGCCGCAGTGCCAGGTCCCATCTGGCTTTTGGTTTCCTGATCTCCATCTTAATGCTAGCCCGCTGAACTCTCGGGCTGGGCAGGGAAAAAAACAAACCCTCTGCTCTGCTCCCTTTGTGTCTCCTTGTTGATTGAACGGGCTTTCTGTTAACCCTGCCCTAATGACTGCACGACTGTCACGCTTCCTCCATCACACAACTCGCCACATGTTACTACTCTGACACGTTTTTCCTCTGCTCGGATTTGGGACGCCTCGGCGCTCTCCAGAGGTCTGACGTAATCCACGCAGAGGAGATAACGCTGATCTGGATGCTTCGCAGGGAGCAGAGTCTGGCGTGTTTTCTAGATAAGAAACTAGACTAGTTTGTCCAGTAGATTACAGACCGTGCTGTTGTCATGCTGACAGTTTGGCTTCCGTTCAGTATTTACAACTTGTAAATATTGTGGATTTGCAAGAGTTTTTATTTTCCTGTTTACAGACCTGCTAATAGGGCTGCAACTAACGGCTATTTCCCACGTAAAGTCCAAAGACAAAAGACATGCACGGTAGTCTGATTGGCGTGTCTAAAGTGTCCGTAGTGTATGAATGGGTGTGTGAGTGTGTATGTGAGTGTGCCCTGCGATGGATTGGCACCCTGTCCAGGGTGTACGTGTACCCGCCTTGTGCCCGATGCTCCCTGGGATACGCTCCAGGTTCCCCCGTGACCCTGAAAGGGATAAAGCGGTGTAGAAGATGGATGGATGGAATATAGGGATAACCCCTTATACCATGGTGGCTTGCCAGCAATGAAAACTTAAAGCTGTGATTGTAGTTTGCAGTGAAAAACTATTAAAATAATGATTTAACTTTCGTTATTTTATATGCAGGTCGTTAGATGTAGAATTCTACTCACTCTAAATGATACACAGAGATGAAGTAGTGCCATAAGATTACATTTATTTGAAAGAATTATAATAAATAGTTATTAGAGCGAGAGATTGTGCGTGTGTGAATTTCCTGCGTCTGTACTAAGAATGAAGCCTGGGTTTAACTGTATGTTACTATGGTTACAGTTGTTTACCGGTGTTTACCGGTGTACACCACGGTGTCCTGGTGAAACTCCCCCATTTGTCCTTCTCTATCCTAATAATCCCCATGTGTGAATTGGCTACATCACTCTCTCCTCTCCACTAATAGCTGGTGTGTGGTGGTGTTCTGGTGCACTATGGCTGCCGTCACATCATCCAGGTGGATGCTGCACACTAGCGGTAGTTGAGGAGACCATGTGCCCCCCCAAACTATGTAAAGTGCTACATAAATCTAATGAATTATTATTATAGACGGTGCATTAATTTAGAACGGTGACCTGCAATGATTAAAAGTGCTGACGGGTGCCGTGAATAACATTGATTATCTGGTTACAGTGGCACCTGTCAAGGTGTGGGTATATTAGGCAGCAAGTGAACAGTCAGGTCTCCTAAGTTATTGGGAAAAGCGTAAGGATCTGAGCGACTGAGGACAAATTGTGATGGCTAGACGACCGGGTCAGAGCATCTCTAAAACGACAGGTCCTGTGGAGTGTTCCTGGTATGCCGTGGTTAGTACCTACAATAAGTAGACCAAGGAAGGACAACCGGTGAACCAGTGACAAGGTCATGGGCGCCCAAGGCTCATTGATGCACGTGGGGAGCGAAGGCTTTTTCGGGCACCGTGTAAAATGAGTGAGAGTTGCGCAGGTGTTTGGGGACTCTCTTGTATTTACTGACTTTCTTCAAGCCCCGCCCCTTCCACTCATCTCAGCTTAGTAATCGGTTAATCTGCCGTCTCCTCTCGATTTTCTCCCCGCGAGAATGATGTGCTGACGCAGCGCCCTTGCTTAAGGTAAACAAAAACTGTTGTTCGGGATGTTTCGGGATGCCCCCGAAACATTTCGGTTAAAACCGGCTAACCCTTTTGTGAAACAGAATGTAATAGAACATGTTGAGTGCTGTGAATACACCTGCTGAGGACTTCCTGTTATTTCTAACACTAGTGAGCTGTTCAATCTGCCCCAAGAAGACAGAGCAGCAATTGTACACAAGCTGGATGCCAAAGAAAGGACCAGGAAACGATACTGAGGAAAGCAGATCCAGCAGCGGAGTGTGTTAAACAGGGATTTAAAAAAAATAAAAATCTCCCTTAAGCCTTTTATCTGGGATGAAAGTCTTGCGACAGAGTGGAGAACAGGCTGAAGAACACCTGCTTCAATCAGTTCATGTTTTAAGTCCGTCATCTGTCCATCCTTCTTCTAGAGCACGTAGTGTCTGTTCTGTCATCCTCTGACGTTGTGAATCAGAATCAGGTTTTATTGGCCTAGTAAGACGTGCAACCTAATTCGCTCTCATCCATCCATCCATTCATCTTCTATACCGCTTTATCCTTTTCAGGGTCACGGGGAACCTGGAGCCTATCCCAGGGAGCATCGGGTACAAGGCGGGGTACACCCTGGACAGGGTGCACACTCGCATACACACTCACACACACATTCATACACTACGGACACTTTAGACACGCCAATCAGCCTACCATGCACGTCTTTGGACTGGGGGAGGAAACCGGAGTACCCGGAGGAAACCCCCGCAGCACGGGGACAACATGCGAACTCCACACACACAGGGCCACGGTGGGAATCGAACCCCCGACCCTGGAGGTGTGAGGCGAACATGCTAACCACTAAGCGCTCATTTCGCTCTCGTTATGAATCGGAAATTGGAAAAGTTGAGACGCGTACATTTTTTCTTCTTGCTCGTGTGTCTTGTTTTTCAGCATTTTGCCCATATCTCGACAGAGGTATTCTGCTCGATCGCAACTAGATAACACAAAAGAATCAGGCCGCACAATCACAAAGTTTGGCTTCTTTAGCTAAAAAATAAATAAATAAATAAATAAAAAAGAACAGGGATGGCTGTTGTATTTATGACGACGTCAGATGATTGTTAATGTTATATACTGTTCTCTTTGATTGGGCTAACTGTGGTACGTTAAACTACAAGCTTCTCCTTTATACAGTCTTTTCTTTTCAATTTTGTTATGGTTTTATACTGTGCGTGTTCAGAAACAGGATGAAAAGAAAAATTTGCACTCAGCAGAACCAGCGTTTTAACATGTCAACCCTCAGCGGTCCTTTTACGGTTCGCGTAGGCCGTATGTAGGTATAATCGATCAGTAATCCCGTAAAGTGATGGGTGCGAAAAGCTGTCAGACCTGACAGGTGTGCTTGTATTGAAGACTGTTGTTGTGTATTGCAAATTTTAACGTCATGAAAGTTCCCGGCAAAACGCCGCTCGCTTCCCAGCCCTGCTCGGCGTTTTTATTGGCGTTTATTTAACCAGACTTGTATTAAACTTTTAAAAGATTGTCCTGTTAAAGCTGGAGTAATGTACAGTGCAGGGAAACAAGTAGCCAGGCACTTCTTGTTGTCGTCGTTATTTAGGATACGCCAGAGCACGGTTGTGAAATCTGACAGGGTGCACCGTCCAGACACGATTAGTTGTGGGAATATGACTTCGCCATGGCTCTGTAGCTTTTCCCATTTGGGTTTCGTTTTGGAATGTTGTTCCTGAGAACGTTCAGTGGAGGGTTAGAAAGAGGCTTCATTACAACAGGAGCTTCAGGCACAAAGACAGCCTGACTGGATGTGTTTCAGTAGCTAGTGACCTCTGCGTTTAGATCGAGAGGGAAGACGGTAAATAGGGTCGGAATTTGTCCGACGGTCCGATGACTGACCGTGCGTTAGTGTGGTGTGTAACGTAGAACACACTGGCGAGTGTTTTTCAGGTTACGGAGTACGTCAGTACAGAAACGTCATCAGACGGACTGTCCGCAAGAGGAATTTGTCCTCAGAGGGATATCGTAGTAGTGTTTCAGTGAGTAAACCCCTCATTACAAAGACACATAAATCGGCGTTTGAGAGTTCGGCGCTGATCCGCGAGGATCAAAGCGATATAATCAGATCAGTCAGAATTCTCAGCGCGTGAATGAGCGAGTGAGTGCATGTGTATGATCCAGCCCTGAAGGTTTGAAATTTTGCAGGCATGGTTTTGTCAGGCATGGTTTTACCACAGCGCACCTTCAGAGGTCTTGTGGAGTCCCTGCCTCGACGGGTCGGAGCTGTACAGATGGCACAAGAGGGACCTACACACTATTAGGCAGGTGGTTTTAATGTTATGGCTGACTGGTGAATATTCTCGCTGGGGCTGCAGCTAACGATTATTTTCGTAATCGATTAGTTGGCCTATTATTATTATTATTTCCCCCCCGATTAATCAGATGGGGGCGGGGCAAACTTTCAGTGCCTTTTTGTTTTTGTTTGTTTATTTAAAATAAAATCCACAGACTGAGTGTTACAAATATAAATTCAGACCAAAACTTTACACAGCTGTTTGTCCAAAACAGAAAAGAACCCAACACACACACACACACACACACACACACACACACACACACACAAGAATACATAATATTAATTTAGGACTGTAGTTTAATTCGGTGTTTTTTGTGAATCCATAAAAAAATAATGCATAAATACTTGTATACAATGTAAATATAAACTAACTAAATAAGATATATATATATATATATACACACACACACATGTATATAGTTAGCATTATTTTTTATGGATGCATAAAAAGCACAGAATTAAACTCCAGTCCTAAATGAATAATAGAAACTCCCTTTCTCCGCCCCTCGTGGTTTCCGTTCCTCGCTGCCTTCAGTCATATTATTTTACTTTTGATGATAATGTTTTAAATGACATGTTACGACTTACTCGCGCTGCACTCTGTATCTCCGCGCCTGAGGAGAAGCGCGACCTCGTCACTAACACATCACTTCCGTTATAATGAACCACAGAAGCTACGCTGCAAGCGTGCAAATACGGCATATAATGACGACAAACCGGAATTCAATTAAACCTCTTACGCAACTCGCGGCCGCGTCACTGTCACGCTTCCGCGCTCCACAAACTCCGCTTTATGAAGTTTATCAATCTCCTCGCCGGTGTTTTAATATAAGATGCCCTCCTGCCTCACGTGACGATTTCGCCTCCGTCTGATGAGGACCGAGGTCGTGTTGGGAATAAAAGATAGCGCTGACAGGAACAGTAAACTGAAGAAAGTCGTTGTCGGTGACTCCGAGGCTAAAGCTAGCGGCGTCGCATTACGTGCGTATGACGTCATGCGTCGTCGACTAGGAAGCGACGTATCGTTCCGGTTAGTAAAAAAACCCGCTAGTGTTCCAAAATCCACACACTAGACGGGAGAGTACACAGTGCATAGTGTAAGTGTACAGTACGTCGTTTGGGACACGGCGTTAGTATTTACTCTCCGAAGCGTGTTTTCAGAACAGAAGTGACCCTCGTGAGTAAATCTCCCCCCCGTGCCGCGCGCAGATTCGTTAACGATTTTAATAATCGCGTATTATCGATTAGTTGTTGCAGCTCTAATCCTCGTATAACGATCAGTACTGTTCCCTGGCATGTTCATGTTTATTATCGCAAACGATTTGCCTAAGTCAGCTCAAGCTTTTTACCCTTGTCAGCAATCATTCTAATGATACTGGTTACACCAGAGAAACGGGCGGAGCCGTCACAGCGACCATCTCCGACTGAGAGTCTACGACATGACGTGGGTGGGTCACTATAATCAATCCATATTAATAAACAGCGTAGCTTATCTCATACAAACGACTTTAGTGCTGTATCTACTGCAGACTAACTTCAGGATCCTGTCTGGACACAAGGCGAAGAGATTCGAGTTTGCACTTCAGATTTCCATTTTAGTGATTTGGTCCGTAATTATCACATGCATATCACATCATCACTTTCTGGGTCATGAAAAAAGGCCAAATAACGTTGGAGCAAATTCGCTGCTGTGTACGCTTCGCACCTGTTATTTCAGCAACGCAGCGTTCAGCACGGTGTGGTGCTGCTGACGTTTTAGGATCAGTATCTCTCTCCTTAGGGTTTGTATTGACTGTGAGTACACAGTGTACATTACTGAATTTTTTATTTTTTTATTTTTTTTAAATGCTGTAGTTACTTTTCACCCACTCAAGTACTCAGCACTTTAGCCAGCGTATATAATTCAGTTCTAACTTCATTTCTGGTGTCCAAGCACATCCAAACACATGCCTGATGTCATTACCTGTGCATATTTCACACGCATGTGCTTTTACGTCCCCTTTGAACACGGCGTGTGGCTGCCTCGCATTCCTGTCTGTACTTCAAATCAAGTGCGTACTGAACTGGAGTAGCACTGCTCTCGTGTTACACTGTTTACGCCTTGCTCATGTCATTCCTTTGACTATGATAAAAGGATGGCTTGCGTCTGAAGTTACTCGGCAGTGTAGGTCGGTGTATAATTTGCGTCCCCCCGTGTAGGATATTCGCTGCTATCGTGCTTGTTTCAGGGTTTGGCCTCTCTGCAATTAGAGCTGCTTTGGAAGAAAAATAATGGCATTATGCGAAACTGATCCTGTCATCGGTTTGCAGCTCCGGCTAAAGAAACCGGGACGCTGTTGAAACAGTACGTTATGAAGAAATAAGAAAGAAGGCAACGCAGTCTGAATGTCCATGCTCCTGCTTATGTAATTGCTGTAATTTTTTTTTTTTGTGTGTGTGTGTGTGTGTGTGTGTGGGAAAAGTTTTAAATCGGTTCTAAGCCAGAGTTTGGATTGTACATATTATTTGAACAGACATATTCTCATAATATCTCATTTTATATATATATATATATATATTTTTTAATAGTCATTGCTACAGTAGGAACAATAAACGTGTAAATGAAAGAAATTCTTTTTCAGAAGAGCATGCAGGATTGTTTTTCCGCATAACTCGGGAACTTCTCGCTGAAAAGAAATGAAACTCCGTCCCTCGCACCAAGCCGAAAACGGCGTTAGCCCTGAGCAGTGACGGATATAACGCTTTCATTTCGGAGCCGTCAGACGCAAGAAGATCTGCATAAGGCAAGCTAACTTGATAAGCCAGGCTTATTGCAAACAATCCAAGCTCCTTTCCAACAATTTCTGTCTGTCGAAGGACGCTTATCTTTAAAACAAAAAAAAACCAAAAAAACGCTTCGTTACTATAGCAACGTATGCGTTTGGACATTTGACATGTCAGGCTCAAAAAAATTCAATAATTAGTCTACATATGGTTAGCTCATGAGCTATTTCTTTTTTTTGTGTGTGTTTAATACCTGACCGTTGAGATATTACAGCCAGAAAATTCATTCTAAATTAATACAAGTATCTTAATATTAACCCCGCCTTGTGCCCCATGCTCCCTGGGATAGGCTCCAGGTTCCCCGCGACCCTGAAGAAGGAGTAAGCGGTATAGAAGATGGATGGATGGATGGATCTTAATATTAAGTATCTTTTACAGCAGGGGGTTGCAAACGTTTTGCGTCCACTTTAATTGTAAAATAAATTACACCGGCTTCCTCGACTGTTCAGATATGATCCTCATCATTGTTTAAATGTGTGCACAGTAATATTTCAGGTATTTACTGCATTGTTCATTCATTCCTGACGTTCTCCACGTAGACTCCTGATGGTGGTTTGGATGAAACCCTTTCAGTTCGAGTGACCAAACACTACAGAGTCCTCTCGAACAGGGTTTTAGCTGGATATTATCCTCCAGCTCTGACCTTTTTTGTACTAGCACGAGGGCGATTACAGAGCGCTGAAAAGAACCGTTAAGTACTCTGTGATGAATATACCAACTCTGCACGTCGGGTTGTGATTTCCAGCACTGTAACAAAATAGTATCCCGGACGTCGTGTCTGTGCTTCACGGACCCTACGCTGACGACCTCTGTCCTGTGGTCTGTCTGTTAATCATTCAGTAGTTGAGGGAGTATGTGAGCAATAGTCTAGTGCACAGAGCGTTCAGGCTGCCGGCTCGGAGATCATTAGGAACGGGATCATCCCTTACCCTGTAGGAGTTGTATTAAATCCCACCCCTCCTCCTTCCTGTGATCCCACTAACACGTTAGTGTTTTTCCTGCTCGGACACACCGACTTCAATTCCGGAAGGGCTGTTCGTTGAATCAAGGGTGCTGGGAAAACACTAAAATGTATATGACCCTGGTTGGAAACCTGTGCACTAAGAGAGGGAGATTTTTTGCCATTTCCCGTTTGGAAATGCTATGCACTTGTCCACTGTGTCGCTCTGCGCGATCTCACCATCGGCGCCATGTCTTCACAGTTTCTGCAAATGCAGACTGGATTTAAACCGCAGTCTTTTAATACAAATACGCGTGACGGTCCCGAGAGTTTCGCGTCGTCCTGTTCCGGTGACGGCTTTTCATACGAGCGTCGTAGCATCAGTTAGACTGTGAGATTTTAATCTAAACGTTTGGACACTTCCTGAACATTCGGCTGCGATGGCACGTAATCAGCCGGCGGTGAGCGTGTCGTCTTATGCGTTTGTTTGATTATTTATTTATCTTGTATAAATGTCGGGCGCACGGTGGCTTAGCGGTTAGCACGTTCGCCCGACACCTCCAGGGTCGGGGGTTCGGTTCGCACCGCTGCCCTGTGTGTGCGGCGTTCGCGTGTTCTCCGTGTTGCGGGGGTTTCCTTCGCGTACTCCGGTTTCCTCCCCCGGTCCAAAGACACGCATGGTAGGCTGATCGGCGTGTCCGTAGTGTATGAATAGATGTGTGAACGTGTCCAGGGTGTACCCCGCCTTGTGCCCCATGCTCCCTGGGATAGGCTCCAGGTTCCCTGTAGGATAAGCGGTATAGAAAATAGATGGATATATAAATGTTGAGATTTTTTTTTTCCTACAAAGCAAAATCACAGCTTTAAATCCGGCTTTATTAAAGGCGACAACGTGCCGTGAAGTTAAGATGATTTACCTTGCACTCCAGATGTGTCCTTAATGACTTTTCCTGCAGACTCCTTTTTGGTTGCAAAAATAGGGAATGCAGTTGGTTTCTGCATTTTCAGAAGACTTGCACTGATACTGTATATCTGTACCTTTGTGTGTTTAACACCACTGATGTGTCTAAATCCATACCGTCAGTGAACACGTGTTAGACGGTAGATCATTCCATCTTAATGTGGTCTACGTAATAATAATTTCTCTGTGTGAGACTTGGTCTACTTATGTGACCAACGAATTTGAACATCTGTACATGTTTTGGACATTTTCTTGTGCGTTCGGAGAGACCGAGAGCAGCAGTGAGGAGTGGGCAGGAGGGCAGAGAGAATTGGAGCTTTGACGCGGTCTGATTTATTACGTGTGTAAGGTTATATATATAAAACACTTAATAAACCTGGATATCACTAGCTCACTTCCTGAACGTACCGTGCGCATCGCGTGTGATGGAAGGGAGGATGGGAGAGGTGGTCCAGTGGGTTGGCTCTCCCCAGTGGGGGTGGAGGGCGACATGCAGGCCACGGGCATGCTGGTCTCGGGCGTGAAGATGCATCAGACTGCTGGGTCCTGGCTGGGGGGGGGTGCCCTACTGTCCTACTGTCCTACTCTGATTCCCCCCGAGTGGTGGCCCGTCCCCGTATCTCCTCGGTATGCCTCCTCCCTTTGTGTTTGTTTGTTTATTTATTTATTCGTTTTTTTTTTTTGTTCCCCCTAGCTTATTATATTATATATACATGTGGGGTTTTTTTTCTTTTTTCTCCCCTCTCTACTCTTTAATCTACATCTTGCCTTACAAATATATTTACATACATACTGAATAGAGATGTACATGCACAGCACTGTTTTGTTTGGTTTTGCCTTGTTTGTTTTTGGCTTATTGTTTCGTTTCTCCTGTATTCATGTTGTTGTTCTCACATACTTTGTTCTAATAATAATAATTAAAAAAACAAGCAAAAAACCCCCCCCATATATATTATATAAAAAATATATATATGTGTGTGTGTGTGTCTACACATGTGTGTGTCTAATATATATATATATATATATATATATATATATATATATATATATGTGCATATATGTATGTATGTATGTATGTATATCTCACAAAGAAAAGGAAGTGAGGATGGGATGCTGGAGGGACCTTGTTCATGATGGAGGCACATTTGGGCAGGTGGTGCTCTTTTGGGCAGGGAGGGGCTGCGAAGGAGAAAGCAGAAAGCAGCCGGGTGGGAATGAGCGTTAAAGAACCCCTCCCTAATCCACACTTAATCTCCGTAATGATTCCACAAATGTCAGGCGAACCCAAGGCGCAGGGTTTCGAGGGGAGATTAGAGGATTAATCTGTATTACAGACACCTCCCTCTTCTGGAGACAGAGGGGCAATGAGGAGTGGGCAAGAGCGCAGGTAAAAGTGTGTGTGTGTGTGCGCTGTCTACTTTATAAAGTATAACTTAATTTAGGTGTTCACATAGCCTTACAGAAACATCACGTGTCATAAATGTTCCTGTCTGACTGTGAGTGAATCGGACAATTGGCTGATTGCTGCACATTTATATATCTATATATCAGTTTAGTTCCCTGTGTATCATTCTGCTCCCACTCGTTATGCATGCTTGTCATATTGACGCTTGGACGCTCACATATTGTGTGTTAGATGTATCTAGCTCCTGTGTGTAACACTCGCTGCTGGAACAAGTGTTTTCATTTCCCCATACAGGATTAAACAAGTTTATCTCCTCTAATGATCCAGCTCGTTCTTTTAGTCTGTGGTCATGATTTTGAAAACAAACAAAAAAAAAGGCGCAGCTCCTCATGTTCTGTGAACATTATGTGCTCACGGATATAGAAAAAGAAAAAAACATGTTCATGTGAGAAATGAAAAACGATGAGATGGAAAAAACAACAGTCGTACCACTTTGTGTGGACAGAGTCATGTGACTCCTCACACGTGAGGGCGTGACTCTTCGGCAGTAGTACATGAGCATGTGAGTGATTTATTGTGAGCCTGTAAGAGGACCTCGACTCTAGGAGACCTCAGGTGAGCCCGTTGCCTTCAAAACCGTTTGATTGACAGGGAGACTGATTAAACCCCGCCCCTCTCGCGCGCCGGATGGTTGTGCATCCCGGAGCGGATCACGTGCTCCTCTTACTGTTTTGTCTGCATTGTTTGCGGATTGCTTTCTGCACACCTGAATATCACAAACTTTTTTTTTAAAGAAGGAATCTCAATTCCTCCATCACGCGCTGCATTTATACACATAATTATATATCATCTTATTTATTATTATTATTTATCTCCCCATGACACACACTCGTCATAAACTCCCCCTCAGGGACGTGTGGAAGGTGTATGTCGCTCAATAAATGTCTGATAATATATATATATAATATATCTATCTGCAGCGCTGTTTGTTTTAAATCGGTGATGCAAGCAGCGTGCAACATATCCATCCCCATGCTCTCCGGCGAGCGCGCGCGCTCCAGATCCAGTCCGGCTTTTGCTTTCACCGTGTCTCTCTCAGAGCGCTCGCGCGCAGAGCAGGACACAGATCTGCAGACGCGACGTGTTCACGAGCCTCATTCTGCAGCGCGTGAAGTGTGATATATTTATCCTTTTCTTCCTTTTTTTTCTTTCTTTTTTTTTGGGACACGTGTTTAATGAGAGTGCAAATAACATTGAGGACGCGGCGGTTGAACCCAAAAGCGCGCGCGCGCTCGAGTGAGTGAGTGAGCGAGCGTCGCGGAGGAGGGAGAGAGACGCGCGCGCACGCACGCACACGCACGCACAATAGGCAGCAGCACTCAATTGACCGGGACGCGCACACAGTCCGAGGTGATTATTTTCTCCCAAGATGGACAGCATGGCTGTGGGACACGTAACCGGAGCGTTCACCAGAGCGAGCGCGTTCTCTTAGACCCGGGACAGTCCTGTGATCCGATGGAGTTTAGGACGTTATTCTTTTTGTAAAGCTGTTACTGTAAAGTGACCGTCACTCCAGAGAGTTTCAACATCCCGGCCTCCTACTGGAATCCTACTGTTTATTATTATTATTATTATTATTATTATTAGTGGTGCTCTGTATTATTGACCTGGTTTCAGAATGTTCCTCCGTCTTCATTGAACCCTGTTTACGTTGGCGTATAAAATACATTTTTTTCCTATGACTGTTGTGTCTGAAGAATGTACCTGCTTGATGGAAATTGCGTGGAGAGGATGGATCGGGGCACGCCGCAAAGGAAAACCGTGTACAGGATCTCTCTCACCTTGGTGAAAAGGGAGAGCTTGCAAGAAGGTGGCGGTGCGGCTCCGATGCACCGACGGCTGGAGAACCCCAAGGTGGGTGCGTATCGGAGGGAAGGCTCCGTAGAGATCCAGCGCAGTTGTCTCCTGGAACAGGTCAAAGAAGTGGAGGACGAAAACGACGAGCTGTCCTCGCAGGCCTACCGGAACTTCCGAACATTTAGCACCGGGCAGCTGGAACTCGGCAGGTCGAAAATCACCCGGAAGGTGCTTAATTTGCGAAGAGATAACGCGATGGAGTCGAGCGAGATGCGCACCAGGACGTCGCCAGAGGATGCTCGAAGATCGGACCGGGTGGAAAATGGTGCTCATCTGCACGAAAGTAATGTGCTAGGAAAAGCTGGGGATGAGAGTAATGGAATTAAAGATGTTGAGACTGAGGTAAGCTGCAGAGGAGCTGCTGGCAACGGGGAAAATGTGGGTGTTAAAATGAACAGAATCCTCCAGACTTCCAGGAGTGCTGAAGAGCAGGTCAGCAGATGTGCTGCTGAGGATCAGGCATCTGGAGAAGGTGGCAGTCTTCCCAAGGACAACAGCCTTGCTTCTTTGCTCGCCAAAGAGGACGGAAGTCCTGCGAAGCAGGCGCCCCAGACCCCGCCGGTTAAGAGGCACCCGAGCTTGCTGCGTCGGAGTTTCAGCTTTCGCCACTGGGCAGGAGGGGAGCTGCTGCGGCTCCGAGCCCTCTCCAAAGAGAAGCATCACAGCAGCTCAGGCTGCATTGGGCGTGATGAGACCCAGACTCGGTCCTCCGTGGTCCTGCAGAAACCAGCCGTCGAGGAGTCTGACAAGGACGGCGCTCTAGACGTGGACGAGGTCTTTGTTCAGGTGGACTCCTCGAAAGATCCCAGCCGCAGGGACCGTGCCAAGGGCAAAAACCGCACGCTGGACAACAGCGATCTCCTCAGGCTCTCTGAGAAACCCCTGGTAGAGAAAGAGAGCTTTCTCCGAACAGCCGGCCTTCGCGCCAGCGGCCAGGAGCGCAGGCTTCTTCGCTTCTTCAGCGGGATCTTCATAAAGAAGGACAGTACCTCCACGCCCGTGAGCAGCCCCAGCAATCGTTCCCTTTTCAAGAATGGCCTGATGAGCTCCCAGAGGAGGGCCGTCAAGGGATCCTCACAGTCCAGCACTGAGAGTGTGAACGGCTTCCTGCGGGACGGTAATACAAGTTTCCGTCTTTTACCCCCCCCCCCCCCCCCCGCCTCTTTCTGTGATCGGTGTTAAATCTTAAAGAACGGGAGTGTGTGGAACTGCTTGGTGGTGAAAAGTCGGGCTGGGGGCTGGAGAGATGTTTGTTTATTTTGGACACAGGGGTGATGTTTAGCTGCCATTCTTTAGGGCTTTTTGTGTTTGCGTTTCATTACAGCGTGTCTAGTCTTTCATTAGCTGCTCCTCTTTCTCTCTGTCTTGCTCTCTCTCTCTCTCTCTCTCTCTCTCTCTCTCTCTGTCTTTTTAAACTAAACGTTGACTCTCGTTCCCTCTCTGTATTGCTCGTCTTTTTGACCTTGTCCGTTGATATGCAAGCCTGTGTGTGTAATGGGTTCCTCCTCTTGCCTAGTTGCATTTCTCTTTTGGAAGGGAAGACCTAATTTGCTAAATGGAAGGACCTGAATAGTGAATTGCCCACTTAAAACAACATTTACAGCTCTCTCTGTGGCTTCATATGCATGATCTATCTCTGAATGAATGTTCTTGGTGACAGCGGGTCACTTGAGATAACCCCTCCCCCCCCACCACCACCAACGACGACTGTCTGTGATATGGTAATGGGGGAGCTTCTGGTAGATTCTTCGTATGCACTGAAAGTGCTGTTAATGAATTACCTGCCTGGGTGTGAGCCAAGGGCCATCTGGTGCCTCAGAGGTGAGCCGTACGTCCCGAAAGACAAGCTGGTCTCGTCTGCTGAGAGCACAATTCTTCATGCGCTTTGTGTGACTTCCTTTGTATATAGAGCCCAAGCATTTTTTATTTATTTTTTTTTCTTCAGTCCTTCAGATAAGAACTTTTAAATCGGAATAGAAATAAGCGAGTCCGGTTATATCTGAGGTTAAACTTCAATGAAGAGGCCGTGTCCGTTTTAAAGGTTGCGACCTGTACGGTGTGTTTAGATAACAGCGCGTTAACTGTGTGTGTGTGTGTGTGTGGTGTAACATTACCAGTGCTGAATGGTTGTTTCCACATTCTGCAGATTCTTTAAGCATTCCTGAAGTTAAGATCGGACTCTTTCGCACGGCATAGCCACTAATTAGATATCTACTGTAGCTGGTAACTTTCAGTTGTTGGTTGAAATGTTTTGGGTTAAATATGGAGCCCTGTTGCAAGACTTAACGAAAGGCCCGTGCTGCAGCGTAATTGCCGAGTTGTTTATTTATTTATTTATTTATTTATTATGCCGAGTGTCCTGTGTACAGCGCATGTGCCTTTGTTCGGGCATTGTTCGGATCATTTAGCACTGCGGTGCTGGCGTACAGAACGAGCTTTTCTCGGTGCCATGTGTTCCTGCATGGAAGCCGGATGTGAAATAGCATTCTGTAGTGCGCAGTCAGCACCATCGGTCTGCAGGCTTCAGATCCAGATGGGATCTGCGCAAAGAGTCTTTTAGGCTAAAACCGCGTTATGGATTTTGTTTCCGTATGGCACAGTCGGTGATGCGCTGACGTTATTGCGTATATATATATATATATATATATATATATATATATATATATATATATATATATATATATATAAAATATGAAGTTTCTGAGGCTCGTTCAGTTCTGTAAACATATTTTCAGGAACATAAACAGTAAAGCACTTGGTTGTTTGTGCTTGCAGGAGAAAAGGCAGGATGTTGGCAGGGTCCTCGATGTGGAACAGAAAGTCTGTGGCCTTCAGATCTTCTAGGTGGTTCTGTACAGCATGTCCCCAAAGTGTCAGGCGAGAGGGCTGATTAAAATGACCACAGACAACAACAGACAGCAGATAACTTGTGTATTATTTTTGTGTGTGTGTGTGTATATATATATATATATGTATATATGTATACGTGTATATGTATATATGTGTATCTATGTGTGTGTATGTGTGTGTGTATATATATATATATATATAAAATGTTTGTTCCCAGCCCCTTTTATTATTCTCGATACTGGAATCTTGGCTCTCGTTTAGCGAAGTGCTATCTAAATAAATGTCGGTAGAACTAGCATATATTCCCAAGCCCTTTTTAGCCTCAGTAAAGCATCTATATTTATTCATTTCCCCTCAATTACATGGCGGTGGTAAACTCCAGGGGGATGTTTCAGTGCAGGCATCGAGCTTTTCACAGATGGAGGTCACTCTGACTCGCGGGTTAATGGTGTCAGGTATTTGTGGCCGTTGGTGTATGACCTATATTTGCAGCCATGCGGAGTTGATGCGTGTTGCGCGCATGGATTTATGGAGGATTGGTTGCAGTAGGAACTTGCGGTCGTAGATTCTTGTGTAAGCACGGCGGGACACACACAGATATACGTACCGCTACTAAGAAAGATGCTGTTAGACGCTCGTCGTATTTGATCGATCAAGGGATGTTCTGCCTTCCTTGCATGTCCAGAACCCTGAAGTGTAGATGGCGTAACAAGGGATTACAGCGTAGTTCGGGATAACTGCAGTCCGGCGTTTCCGTTCCAGTCTCATCACACAGCTGCCAGGGCTAAACGTGCCGTTTCGTTCCCGTAGAGTAAGTGAAGCTCGGCCCAGCACGATCACGGTGCACAAATTTGACCAAAAATCTTGCCAGAATCATCCACTGCTGAGTGTTGTGACCCCTGATCTCAACTCATCACCAAAGAACTCGTTTATGCTTTAGCTTTACTGTGTAATCGAAAGAAAGCACGTCTATCTTTCTGCTTGGGTTTAATGTCCGTCTGTGTGCTTCTTTTCTACGAGGAACTTCATGTGCACCGCATCTATGACGCGAACTTTTACTTTTTTTTTTTTTTTTTTACACTTTAGTCATTTGTACCAGCCTCTATATATTCTCTACTCAACATGCATCATCTGCCCAGCACGTAAAGCTTGTAAGAAATAAAGAAATAGTGTGCGTGTAAGGCAGCAAAAAGGCCATAACGAGGCCTCTGTGGCTCGTCCTGGCTGCGGAGCGGCGTAGAAGCAGAACCATGTAGAAATAATGAGCCTTGTAGGAGAGCGCAGTATGTCGAGCAGTCCCTCTGAAATGCTGCTGCTTTGCTGAGTAGGTCATAGGCGTATCGTCCGTGGCTGCCGTCTGACCGTAGACGTAATGGAATGCTAGTGGAGTGTAACGTAGTGGCCATGTTACTGGGTAATTCGTCTTTCCAGCATTCCGCAAAGCTAAGAAAGAACATCGCGTTGTTCGCCGTGCGCGAGTCGAGATCAGGTTAACAAAGCCTTAAGACAGCACTGTCGTCAATCCACGCCGTCATCACGATCACCACGAACGCAGGTGTTTACGGAAATAGGCTAATCGCACGTTTTTCGCCGCGGCTTTTCTCCCGCCGCTCGTCTTTTCAGTCGCGTGGTATTGATGATCTCGATGAACATCGAAGACGCTGTGCATTATTCAGCTTACTCACGCGATCACTCCCTTTTTTGTCTCCCTTTCTCTCGCTTTTTTTATTTTTGCGAATTCCCTTCTTGCGCTTTTGTTGTCCAAGTACAGTAATCCAGGACCTACGCACTCTTACCGATTAACGCACTCACTAGTTGATTGCATGAGTGATGCCGTAATATTGTAATGTAATCGTGAAATCGAGCCTACACCCCTCACACGTTGCTGCTGTTGTACACACACACACACACACGCACACGCACAGTGCTTCGCTTTGTTCATGATTGTATAGTCAAGATCAGTCACTGACTACGTTTACACAGACAGCAGTAATCTAATTACCGACCTTATTCTGAACAAGACAATATTCTTATTAGGGCTGTAACTAACGATTGTTTTCATAATCAGTTAGTTGCCTGATTATAAATACTTATATATAATATAAACTAATATGTAAGTTTATATTATATAATAGTATTTTATGCGTTACTTTTTATAAAAGGTAACGCTGATAAACAGTAAACCGAAGGAAGTCGTCGTCGACTCTTGGGTATTAGGCTGAAGCTAGCGGCGTCGCGTGACGTCCGTGTGACGTCATGCGCCGTCGACTAGGAAACCGTTTATACTTCCGGTTAGTGAAAAACCCGCTGGTGTTCCATTTGAGACGATGTTATCTTTCTAAAACTGATACACTAGAGTCTAGTGTGCTAGTGACTAGATGGTAGTGCAGAGTACACGGTGTAAGTGTACAGTACGCCGTTTGGGACACGACTTTAGTATTTACTCTCCTAAGCGTGTTTTCAGGACAGAAGTAACGTCATGAGTAAATACCCCCACCGCACAGACCGACTAATCCATAACGAGATTCGTTAACGATTTTAATAATCGATTATTATCGATTTGATCAATTAGGTATTGCAGCTCTAATTCTGATTACGGTGTGTACATGAGTCGCTTTTAGAACGCTCCTGTCATGTACCCGTTTTACATGTTCTAGAACATAGATCGATTAACAGTACACGTCATTACGTCACCGCGCCACGCCGTCCGACGTTCCTCTAGAATTTCACGTATCGACGTACAGTTGGTCTTCGTTATGGAACCGTATACAGTTTTGGGTGTTTTTATAAACAGACGACTGCTTGAAGCGGTGGGCTGCGTCCCAAACCGCGTACTTACCGTCTATATAGTAGCCGAGATGCATGTATTTCAGCTACTACAGGCCTATAGTAGGCAAGTACGCGGTTTGGGACGCAGCCGTGCTCTCGTTTGCCGTAAAACGCTTGAGCGCTGCCGTGTGTGATCGTGTCCTGTCGCAAAATGCGGTGAAAACTCTCACACGGCGTTCATAATGTGATTAAGGTGCGTACACGTCTGTAATACACGTCCATAATGCGACTAAAACAGGAGTACTCCACCTGTCTTAATTCCATTCGTGTTTACTTCGAGTATGACTTTAATCGGATTAAGGTCATCGGTAATGGCTGTCTACATGCTGGCTTCTCAATCAGAGTATCGTCTTAATCGGGTTCATATCGGATCATCGTCGTCCATGTAGACGCACTGAATGTGGGCGTGTGTGTGATTGAAGTTGCTTTTAGTGCGAATGCAGCATGTGTGAAGGAGAACAGCATGCGAATGTGTTGTCTGTATACGTGAGACGTGTTGTAGCGGTGTGTGTGAGTGGGAGAAGAGTGTAAGTATGAACAGCGAGTGCGTGCGTACGTGCGTGCTGCATCGCGTCATGAAACTTAGGACTTTGCAGCGAAAGGTGGTTTTTCTTTCATCTTATTTGTTCAAGTGTTTCTTTTCTGCAACACTGACATTTTAAGAAATCAGTAACACCTATACGTCGTGACCGCGTCTTCAAGTAGCGTTGTGACACTCGTGCTATTTTCCCCCAGCTCTAATGAGAGTGGCTTATAGACTGAGAGTGCTGAAAACCTGCCTCGCTCGCTCACTCGCTTAGAATAAGAAATCAGTAACACCTATACGTCGTGACCGCGTCTTCAAGTAGCGTTGTGACACTCGTGCTATTTTCCCCCAGCTCTAATGAGAGTGGCTTATAGACTGAGAGTGCTGAAAACCTGCCTCGCTCGCTCACTCGCTTAGAATTTCTCGCTTCTTGGCTTGTCTCTCATTCAGCTTGCGGTTAATTAAGTAGCAGGCTTGTCAGCACAGGGATCAGGAAGGTCCCTGTGGATTACCACCCGTCCCTGATCCAGATAGTCCTCGCTCTGCATCGCTGCGGACATGCACACACTTTACACTGAAACGACTGGAAAAGAGAACACAAGGCGCAGACGGTCATGAGGAAAGTGCATGCTCTCTAGAAGCTGCGCTGCTGTTAATGTCAAGCGTGTTCTTACTTTCTTACATTCCGGTATTAAGGTCAGTGGATTCGCGCGCGCGCGCGTGTGTGTGTGTGTGTGTGTGTGTGTGTGTGTCAGAGAGGGGGAATGGCTAGATTAGGACTGCTGTGCATGCTCAGGGGAGAACCAGATGCTACGCAGCAGTACGCAGAGTTTGGGGCGTTTCTGGTTTCATGCATATTTCTCAGCCGTCTCAGAGGTATGGCTCTAGTTTAAAAGCGTGTCTGTGAAGGTGTGAGCTTGTGTATGACTGCTGTATAATAAACAGGGTTTTTAAGCACACCCCTGCCTCCATGCTGAGGGTATATTAGGCTTGTTTGATGTTCCTGCACAGTATTAATGACACTCCACGATCGGGTGAGTTGTCCTTTAGAAACTCGCTGCCCCGGTGATGTCCAGGTCATTTACATGGAAATCTATTGACACTCAACAGCACTATTGGATGGTATTATTTTTATTTATTTATTTTTTGTTGGGGGAGGGGTTTCTTTTTAAATCTGTTCTGGATGATTAAATGGTTGATTTTTGATTTTATTTTCATTTTTTTTTTAAGCAGAGAACAATCATCATGGGACAATAAGCCTCAACTGTACAGGTGTATCTCAGAAAATTAGAATATCATGGAAAAGTTCATCCCCCCCCCCCCACCCCCATAATTTAATAAAAGAATCTTCTATATATTCTAGATTCATTACACATAACGTGAAGTATTTCCAGCCTTTCTTCATTTTAATCTTGATGATTACGGCCTACAGCTCACGGAAATCAAAAATCCAGTATCTAGAATAAAGAATTTATAATACAGAAATGTCGACCGTCTGAAGAGAATGCTAATTTAAACACTCGATACTCGGTCTGGGTTTTAATCCTTTTGCATGAATTACTGCATCAGTGCGGCGTGGCCTGGAGGCGATCAGCCTGTGGCACTGCTGAGGTGTTCTGGAAGCCCAGGTTGCTTTGATAGCGGTCTTCAGCTCGTCTGTATTGTCGGGTCTGGTGTCTCTCAGAGATTCTCTATGGGGTTCGGGTCAGGCGAGTCGGCTGGACGATCAAGCACAGTAACACCACGGTCACAATCCAGTTACTAGAAGTTTTGGCACTGTGGGCAGGTGCAGAGTCCTGCTGGAAAAGGAAATCAGCATCTCCATAAAGCTCGTCAGCAGATGGAAGCATGAAGTGATCTAAAATCTCCTGGTAGACGCTGCATCGACTCTCGACTTGAGAAAACACACTGGACCAACACCAGCAGATGACATGGCACCTCAAATCATCACTGACTGTGGAAACTTCACACTGGACTTCAAGCAGCTTGGATTCTGTTCCTCTCCACTCTTCCTCCAGACTCTGGGACCTTGATTTCCAAATGAAATGCAACGTTTACTTCCATCTTCCCCGTGATTGTGGTTGTGTACTGAACCAGACTGACAGATTAAAGACTCACGAAACCTTTGCAGGTGTTTTGAGTTAATTCGCTGATCAGAACTCTCCTCAGGTCGACATTTCTGTATTATAAATTCTTTATTCTAATGTTTTGAGGAGCCGGATTTTTGATTTCCATGCGCTGTAAGCCGTAATCATCGAGATTAAAAAAAAAAAAAAAAAAAAGGGGGCTTGAAATATTTCACTTCATGTGTAATGAATCTAGAATATCTGAAAGTTCCACTTTTTGAATGAAATTACAGGGGAAAAAAAAAACACGGAATTTTCCACGATATTCTGATTTTTTGAGATGCACCTGTACATCTCACTCGAACACTTCCTGGCTTAATTGTTAATCCCCTCTCTTTAAACGCCTCAGCTTATCAGTAGAAGGAACCGATTCACATGAGGTCGTACGTTTGGGAATAGAAACCGCTCTGTCGCTTCCACCTGGCGGATGAGTTAAAAGGTCGCCGTGGCCGTTACAGAAGCAGCTCATACACTAAGAGCTGTTTTCAGTTGCTGCTTTGCATGACCGTCTGGCTAAGTGGCTTTTTGACTCTGCATGCCCTCGGGCATGAATACGGTACGCAGGTTTGGGTGTTTGGAAGGAGAGTCATTGTGTTTATTTTTGGACGGTTTTCCAAAGATTATCTTTGTTATCATAGACTTGGGTGGAAAGAGTAACGTGCAGGGTTATTCTGGAATATTCTGGGCGGGAACATTGATCCGGGCGCACGGGAAGCAAGGTTGGGCGTGCCAGTGGTGATTTGGCCCACTGAAGTATGTGGGCAACAGATATAGAGAAGAAAGGGAAGGAAAGATTCACACTGCTCAGTACACGTGCTTAGCAGTAGTGCATTACGCACAGGCTCACTTAAAGCAGATCACATGTAAGACACACATTGCAGGATGAACTTACTCACTTAGATCCCCGTCACCTTCCCTCATGTATACAGATGTTTTTGAAAATGTCAGTTGTTCCGCAGTGTTGTTGTCTTCCCTCCAGGCTTGCTTCTTCCTGCGCTTATTGAACTCCGCAGGCCGAGCTTTCATGGCTGCTCACCTCATATAACCTCATATAACCAGCTGACCAGCATGTTCGCCGTGCTTTGTTTATTGCCCGCAAGAGTGCCGCATAAATCCCTAAAGAATAGCACAGCAGAAGTTGCATTTTATCAGAGAGAGAGAGAGACACTGCCTTGTACTGGAGATGTGGAGGAATTCCAAAATTGTGTGTCTGTGTGCGGGACAAAATGTGAAGATCAGCTGGTACTCCGTCAGCCTGACTGCAGGTGTCACCTGTCCAGGCCGTCTACGATCGTAGTACCTGTGAGAAAGAAGTCGATCCCGGCCGAAGTCCGATCGCAGCCTCTTAATCGCGCGTGCTTTTGCTCACGTGCTCGGCATGGCGGCCTGCTTGGCGTCATGGCCTGTTCGTACTCAGGCGTGCAGATGGAGCAGGCTCTTAATAATCTCTGAGAGTGGAAAATGTGTTACTTAGACATGCCTGGTCTGTGGGAAGCAGAAGTGGCCTTGAAATAGCTCCAAAGCCCGGAGGGTTCAGAGCTTCCCCTTCACTCATAAGTCATCCGCTCATCAGGACTCAAATGGGAGCGACATTGAGGAACTGATGGGTGATCTGGACACGAGGCCTCCACACTCTCTGCTCTAGCAGATCACAGTTTGACCCGGGTAGCATCCTCATACTGTGTGTATTATGGTGCCATCTCTGTCATCCCGTATGTGTTTTGTTCACCTTACGTAGAGGTCATATCCTTCCTCTTGCTGTCACTAGGTTTAGCTGAGCTTTTTTGCTTGGACAGGTGGTCAGGGTGTGCTTATTTTCTCCTGTGTAACCGCCCTGCTGTCTCCGCAGAGCCGAGCCGGTATGCACATTTCCACACGTCTAAGCACTTTACTAGGACCCCTTCTCTCTCTGTGTCGTTCTCTCTCAGGCTTTATTTTGGCATGCTTTGTTTTAAGTTTGCTTGCTGATGAGTCCATTTTCAGCAGCAGGCGTGCTAACATTGTTGTCAGCTGCAGGAAGCTGAGCTACAAAAACAGCTGTGCTTCCAGGGAGTCATATTACCAGGGAATATCAAAATTCATAGTATTTTCCTTCATGCCTATATGGAGCTGTCAGAAAATAGGAGCTCGTACCTTAAGCTCTGACATTTTGCACACAAACTGGAATGGTCTTTTTATTACCCATGGGTCCAGTCATAAAGATTTCAGCTGTGTGAGTTTGGTACCTGCCAAAAATTGCTACCAGGAAGAAGTATGTGCGTGTGGGGTTGCAGTACTATTCATGGCCAGCAGGTATAGGTGTGAGTGGGACTGTTCCCACCTGCTCACCTAGACACTCTTGACCAATCCCACACACTCCAGCAGAACGTTTGACCAATCCCACACACTCCAGCAGAACGTTCGACCAATCCCACACACTCCAGCAGAACGTTCGACCAATCCCACACACTCCAGCAGAACGTTCGACCAATCCCACACACTCCAGCAGAACGTTCGACCAATCCCACACACTCCAGCAGAACGTTTCACCAATCCCACACACTCCAGCAGAACGTTTCACCAATCCCACACACTCCAGCAGAACGTTTCACCAATCCCACACACTCCAGCAGAACGTTTCACCAATCCCACACACTCCAGCAGAACGTTTGACCAATCCCACACACTCCAGCAGAACGTTTCACCAATCCCACACACTCAAGCAGAACGTTTCACCAATCCCGCACACTCCAGCAGGACGTTTGACCAATCCCACACACTCCAGCAGAACGTTTCACCAATCCCACACACTCCAGCAGGACGTTTGACCAATCCCACACACTCCAGCAGAACGTTTCACCAATCCCACACACTCCAGCAGAACGTTTCACCAATCCCACACACTCCAGCAGGACGTTTGACCAATCCCACACACTCCAGCAGAACGTTTCACCAATCCCACACACTCAAGCAGAACGTTTCACCAATCCCACACACTCCAGCAGGACGTTTGACCAATCCCACACACTCCAGCAGAACGTTTCACCAATCCCACACACTCAAGCAGAACGTTCGACCAATCCCACACACTCAAGCAGAACGTTTCACCAATCCCACACACTCCAGCAGAACGTTTGACCAATCCCACACACTCCAGCAGAACGTTTCACCAATCCCACACACTCCAGCAGAACGTTTCACCAATCCCACACACTCCAGCAGAATGTTTCACCAATCCCACACACTCCAGCAGAACGTTTGACCAATCCCACACACTCCAGCAGAACGTTTCACCAATCCCACACACTCCAGCAGAACGTTTCACCAATCCCACACACTCCAGCAGGACGTTTGACCAATCCCACCCACTCCAGCAGAACGTTTCACCAATCCCGCACACTCCAGCAGAACGTTTCACCAATCCCACACACTCTATCTAGAACTATTCAGATGTTGTTTGTTTTATTGTAGTATGTTCTGATTTATTTCAGCACATATGATGTTATTTTGCACATTTTACGGTATCTTTGGCAGTGTAAACTTAAGCTGAGTGGTTGAGCACACATTTTCTGTGATTAGTCAAAGTGCTAGTTGTCTCTCAATCCGATTGGCTGATGCCGACCCGGTGAGAGAGACAACTGTGGATTAATTTACACGGCAGTGTGTGAGAACGTTTAAGAAATCCATGAATGATCGTGGGGTGGCTTGGAAAACATGCCATACGATGCACAGATGCCAAACTAAATGACGGGTGTGCATGTTTGTGCATTTCGAACATATCTTGGTTTGTGTGAAACATAAATATTTGCGGCTCACTTTATTTTTACGTGGCTCATGATATTTATTTGCAAATTGTGCAAGAATAATGCGCTCACAAGTACAGTGTGTGAGACACCACGTATAGAGACAGACAGAATAGTCTGCGTGTTGGCGTTTGCTGTTAAAAGCCAGCTTGTGCCGTTTTATTTGTTTCATTTCTCAAAAACACCCAGCATAGACATAGAGAAATCCAGTTCTCCAGTCACATGGCTGACGTCTGAAGGTTTGGGTTGAAATGAAAATGACTTAATATATTTTTAATTCCATGACCTTTGTGAGGATTATCCGTTTTTGGCGAAATGTAAGAAATTTGAACTCCTTTCCTCCGAGTCACTTTATCTGTCATTTGGTTTCGGTTAATAATAAGCAGCTCAAGCACTTTCCCCATGTTGAACAGCGTAATACAGATGCAGTCGCTTTTTGTTTTTAATGGTCCTTATCCAGAGCGACGTATGTTTTTCTCCTTTATACGACTGAGCATTTGAGGGTTAAGGGTGTTGCTCAAGGTCCCAGCAGTGGCAGCTCGGCAGAGCAGGGATCTGAACTCACGACGTCTTATCCACTGACCCTGTGTTTCATGTTTGGCTGGAAAAACTCTTTCGAGCTTCACATGTAAGAGCATGCTTTGAAAGCCTAAACAGCTTTGTGAGGGAGTTAGCATTTTGGTCGTTGGACATCGTAGCGTCAATCACGGGCAGGTTGGTGCAAAGCTGGAGCTCCTGCAGCAGTACGGGGGAATGAAAGCTCTCCTCTGTCTCACCATGGTCTCGGCCTCGTGCAGTCGAGCATGGCCGGCTGGCGCGCTGGACCCGCTGATTGATCATGGTTAGCGCCGGGTCGTTAAGACTGCTGTGGCTGCCTGGTGAGCTTTAAGGCTGTGATCCGCTCAGAGTGGGACGTCTGATGTTTAAATGAGATCTCTCTTTCTGTCTGATCCGACGCCGATAGCATGGCCACATGGAGGGATCGTGTGCATGTGTAGATGGGAAGGGTATTCCAATGAGACTGTTCACCCATAACAGTTTCCTTTCTAGTCACGGGCCTGATTGGGGGGAGGGCTTCCTTTTAGTTTTTTTTTTCTTTTCCTTCTCCTTCCTCCAGTTTCTCTCCATTCCTCCTCGTCTCCGTGGTGGGTGACTGACTCCTGAGGCTTGTCGTGGCCCCGGTTTGTGTGTCTTCTGTCGCCAGGCCAACTCGGTGGCTGCCGGTGGCAAACTGACGAAGGCCATCAGCACAGCATAGCGATCACTTCCCAGAGCCATGACGGGCCAGGGAGTGTACCGTAACCGTGGCGCGTGGAGTCCGTCTTCAGTCCTGCATCTGTTTGGCGCATATTAAGCTGACATACATATTCATGGCCATTTGCTTTAGAAGAATAAGCGTTGTTTTGAGTGAATAAATTTACATCTTCACTGATGTGTATAAAACGTCATTTACAACCCAAATCACATTCCCTAGTCATGCTATCCCAATTATTCGTAAAACAACAAAAAAAAAATCGTCTATCTGGATGCGTGTTGTTAATTTCTCAACCTGGCCTAGCTGCGGTTTGCTGTGTGTTGGACAGATGTGCCGTTGTGGGCGTGTACGCAATCGTGGTCTCTCTCTCTGGTCTTGTATGTAAAAGAACCAGCCGGACAGGTTTTCAGAGAAATGGATACAACTCCCCTTCCTTTCCCACCCCTCCAAGCCCTGCGGCGTTGAAGCTCCGTATCGATTAAAACCAGCGCTCGTCTGCACGTCGGCGTCCCGTTATAATCCCATACGGTTGAAGGATCCAGCCTTAATTACTCTGATGAAGGCTAATGTTCAGCTTTTCATTAAGCCACAGCTGTAGCTTGATGTCGCATTAGCGTGCACAGGCCTATCTGAGCGTACGGTCTTCGTCTGATTTGCCTTTGTGTCTGTGTGTTTGTTCATTCGAGATAAGAAATTAGGATGTGTGGCCCAGCCTAAGTGCAGATGTAGAGCGGCTCAGTGTGTGCTCCGACAGCACGCTGACAAATGAACAGCAGAAGCATAGAGAGGAGGGTGAATAGATGAGTGCGGGGTGCCAGGCGGACTGATGAGGGCTCAGTAAAGGCCAGGCCGATTTGTCATACCCGGTCTCGTTAACTCACCATTACACACACACACACACACACACACCCCTCCTGCTTCAGATCGCTTCTTGAATAAGCAACCCTCAAGGTTGGACCCCTCACCCACATGATTTGGGGGGGGGGGGGGGGTTTATTTTGTCTGCATATGCAAAACACTCTGGGAGTCCTTACACAAAGACTAGCTAAAGCTATGTCCATGTTAATCCAGATACATTTGAAACCGCATCCTTTTCTCTATGTCGAGATGGCGTTTTTTATCCAAAACGGAGCTTTTCGAACGCGCAAAAAATGTGAAAACAGTAGATGTATATATTTTTTTCATTACGTATTTTTTTTAATCACGTGCCCCATTCAACTAAAAACGAAACAAGACGGCGCATGATTTTTGTACTGCAGTCGTTGAAGCGCCTGCTATCCGGGACGCGTTTTTAAACACACGCCCGACGGAAATGTCGCAGGCCGCTCCATAAACATATCTTGCGTTACTGCACCAGCTGAATTAACGCGATACCTAGTAGTAGCGCGAGACCACGCGGTATCGTGTCCGTTCGTCATTCAAATCTACAAAATGAACCAAACTTACCGGGATGCGCGGATGGAAACGAAAACAGACCAGCCGAATTTTCCTCAGAGTACTCCGTTAACGAGAACGTTGTTTACGGTACCTTTTAAACGATACGGTGGCGTCGGTGGTATGTTCACGCTTTAGTATGGCGATACTGGCGTAGTAGCGGTACACCGTGCGGGCCAGAGCGGCTTACGTTTTTACACGTGCGCGTGCAAGCGTGAAGGAGCAGTTTTTGGAAAAGGTTGGAAAACGCCAGTGTAGACGGAGAGGGCGACACTGCAGCTTTCAGATCTATCCGGATTAATGTAGACGTAGCGTAAAGCTTTGTGTAATGTACACTCCTTGTCATGGTTTGACTTGTGTTGGATCAAATGGGGGGGGGGTCGTCACTTGCTATACTCACTGCCTGGCTGCTACTCCGATAACTGCTATGTCCAAATATGGTAGAAGCTTATCTACAGAGTAATGAGTCATAGTATGTTCTGTTTACACTCGCAGCGTTTTTATTATGTTATCATCTCGTTTTGCACTACCTGTCTGACACTTATCACTCTAGAAGTGTCTCTTACTGGACCTATTGTCCTGTTTTCGTAATTATTGTCCTACTTTATGTAGTCCCGTGTAGGCCTTATTTAGTTCTGTGTTGTTTTATGTAGCACCGTGGTCCTGGAGCAGCATTATTTTGTTTCACTGTGTACTGTACCAGCTGTATGGTTGGAATGACAATAAGCCACTTGACTTGACTTGACCCTGGTTCGTGTCTCTACGGGTTTATCATCGGTTTCTCAGGCCGTTTCCGGTTCTCAAGTTTGCACCCAGCGTTATGGAAGTCGCAGTGCATGATCGGACGGTTACCTCACCTCACTTTGACGTCATCAAGTTTCCATCTAGCGTATACGGTGTCTTTATTTTTGCTAAACCCAAATCAAGTTCCTTACGCCAATGGTTCTCATCCCTTTCGTCTCCGGCTGGGACTTTGCAATCCCAAGCCCCTCCCTCTGGACTCCGCCCATAAAGCCCAACGTGTACTTCGTTTTTTTAGGGTTTTTTTACGCTTGTGTATGCGTACAGTCGTACACTCTCTCTCTCTCTCTCTCTCTCTCTCTCTCTCTCTCTCTCTCATATATATATGATCCATTTGAAAACATAAGTACACCCCAGGGAAATTGTTGGCTTTGTTGCCTCTTTGAAACAGTGACTAATGAAGCCGATACACTCTATCAAAGGACGTTTCACAGTTTAAATGAACAAAAAACAGATCAATCACAGAGGAAAAGTAAGTACACCCCTACTTTTCTCACCCCTTAAAATCCATATAATTAGAATGAGGTGTTCAGGATTTGTAGCCAGTGATTAGAACCTGCTCAGGGAGTGCAGCTGGAACCGGTCTTATTCATACCCCTCTCATATCTAGTGTCTGGTGTTCCCTTTGTTATTGAGGTGTGTGGCGTCATCATGCCGAGATCTAAAGAGGTCTGTAAGGCCTTCAGAAAAAGGGTTATGGATGCCTATGAGTCTGGCGAGGGATTTAAAGAGATCTCCAAATTATATGAAATACATCGTTCCACGGCACGTAAAATAATCTACAAGTGGCGCAGATTTCAGACTACTGCCGATTCGTCTAGGACTTCAAAAAGAAGTCTCCAAGAACACCCAAAATGAATCGCAGGATCTGCTAGGAAGTCTTGCGACTGTCGGTGTCAAAGTGCACGGTTCTACAATCGGAAAGAAACTGCACGGATTTGACCTGCGTGGGAGGCGTGCCAGGAAAAAGCCTTCACAAGATTGCAGTTTGCCAACGCGTATATAGGCAAAGACCAGGTCTTTTGGAATAATGTGCTCTGGACAGACGAATCAACGGTAGAACTGTCTGGCCACGGAAACAGCAGACACGTTTGGCACAGACCAAAGACAGATTTTCAGAGCCTGGTGGACAGTTATGCAAAACGCCTACGAGAAATCATTTCTGCAAAAAGCGGGGCAATACTAGCTTCTGAGGCCAAGGGTGTACTTACTTTTTCCACGGACGAATATCACATCTTTTGATGTTTCCGTTGAATAAATGATTTGAAAAAGCTCATTTTCCTTCCTTCCTTCCTGTTCAACTTTAACAGGTTTCTAAGAGGAGCAAATATCTGCTTTCCATGGGGTGTACTTATTTTTTCCGCATGACTGCATATAGTAGACACGTAATGGTGGATTAATACCATGATCCCATGAAAGGACTACGTTATCATAGAGTGAAAGGTTCAAACCATTACTCTCCTGATGGCTTGTTTGTAAGAGGTCATCGTTGACGATCATCACTTCTGTGTGAAGTCTCTGTGAAGTAGGAGATAATAGGATGTAATATCAATCTGATTGAAGAACGCTGTCGTACGGCTTTTCGATGGATTTATATTTTTTCCGGGGTTTTCCCCCTATTGTCTTTTATGTTGATGCATGGAGGGGATGGCGGGGGGAGGGGGGGGTGTCATGTACAGGAGAAGCTGTCTGTGGTGATGATTTACAGCAGTGATATAGGGGTGGTGTGAATGAACGTGTCAGATTGTTATTGAATCTTTTTGCGGAAGTGCTCTGAAGCTCACATCACTCAGTCTGCGCCAGGAATAGAGCAGAAAAACAGTGTGAGAGAGAGGGAGGGAGAGAAGGAGAGAAAGAGAGAGCGGCAGGCATTGAGGCGCAACTCTCCACTATTGTCCTGTTCTCTCTCGTTTCTCCCCTGACGCAGAGCTCCTATCTGTGGCATGTGGAAGCCGGCGTGCGATGTCTCTCTTCTCACTCGCCCTTTAGACCGGCGTTAAGTGGCACACGCAGAAGGCGTGGCATCTGGGCTTCCGTCCAGCCTTCAACGGCTTCCTGCCATGAGGATGTTAATTAGGGTCACGCTCGGCTCCCGAGACGGCATCGTCTTCCTCATAATTATTACCGACAGGGTCACGGGGCTTTGAAACCAATCGGTCTTAGAGTTGGCGTAGCGCCGTCGGTTATCTGCGTGTGCGGTTGGGTGTGCGTGTTTACGGCAAGTAACGACACGTTTCAAATGGAAGGGCTACAAGAACGATGTAATTTACTTACATCCATTTGTACCACAGCGGTAGGTGTGGGATTACTGTCCTATAACCGCAGCTCTGACAGCAGTTCCGGCTTTCGTTCCCCTGACAGGCTTGAATTATAGCCAATCACAGACTTGTACAGCAGGCCAGCTACATCATCTGCGGCTAATGAGAAGTTATTTAACAAAGAAAAACCCAGGTGTTGATATGGTGAAGCTTCCTGCGAGGGGTTTATAACGTCCGCTGACGACTTTGCGCTCTTCCAGATTCTCCGTAACATGACGAGCTCTGACGATACAATAGACAAGACAGTAGAGGGGGAGGGGCGCGGGGGCTGTTTAAAGTTACTGTAACGTATGTTACGATAGGAAATAAATTGTCTTGCGGATGTTTCGCAGCATTAAAGGTGACCGAACAGGTTACGGTGACGTTCAAAATTGTGACCGTCGACAAAACCCTGTAGTATAAGAGGAATAAAAGACTTCAGGGCATGCTGTTAGAGAAAACTAATCCAACAAGGCGTGGTAATCACACTACCCTATCGTGAATTAGTTTAAAAAAATAAATAAAAAAATTTAATAACAGCCCACTATGAATATGTGCAAAGAATTTCGGTCAGTACAAGAGTGTAATGAAAATTAACGTTTTATTCACGTCCATTACAAAACGCATGCAGTTTCCACATGTTAACATTTAAAAACAGTCATTATTACTCGGACACATTTAGCTGCTAACACATGAAGGCGTGCGTCTTACATACAGGAATCTGTGTTGCGTTTACGACTTCTCGCTTTGCTATCGACTCAGTCAGCGCAGTCTTCTCTACGCTGCGGTCCTCCCTGTTTTCAGTAAAAGAAGCAGACAGTGATGAAGCTGGCTGTGGTACATTAGTGGCTTTTAGCAATCCGGCGCTGCCTCGGTGTCTCTCCGGATCTCGGGACACGTCGCGCGTCATTGGGCGACGCCCGAGTGCCGCTGAAGACCTGCTATCTCAATCGTCGGTGTGAGCATGGAGCCACGCCTCTTCACCTTGTGTGGTTATTCTTCTCTCGCAGCTCTTTTCCTGGTTGCGGAGTGTAGTGAAACGTGTTCCACAGACGTTTACATATAGTCCACAAGACAAGATAATCGTTGAAGTTATAAAAATTCCCCATTCTAAAGTTTACACACCCTCGATTCTTAATACCGCGTGTCGTTACCTGGATGATCAGCGACTGTGTTTATGTTTTGTGAGAGCTGTTCACGAGTCCCTTGTTTGTCCTGAGAAGTTAAACTGCCCACTGTTCTTCAGAAAAAATCCTCCACGTCCTGCACGTTCTGTGCTTTCCCAGTATGTTCGTGGTGTCTTGTAAGTGATAATTCGCAAGTTAACGTAATTTCCCACCTCGGCACGTGCGAATGAAATGTGAAGCGGGGGGGAAATAAACCCACGGACGCCTCCACAAAACCGTGTCTCTTGTGTGCTCGTAATGCTCATAAAAGCTTCTCTAACCACATGTTTACACTTACAGGCCTGAGTGGCTGCTGGTACTGTACCACTGGAGTGAACTTCAAGCCCGCATCCAATATTTTGGACTGAAATCGCAGCATCACCAACAGATGGTAGAACAAGATATCGATTAGCGGTAGCAAGAAGTTAGCTGATGATTTCAAGTCGAGTCGTGGTTTTTATCGGTTCTAGGCCGGTTTAAAAAAACAAAACAAAACTGCTTTGCTAGTCTCACTTGTCAGGCGCGTGTGATATTATTAATAGTTAATGCCACAAACATCCATCAGCGAGAACGTAAATGACGTGCTCGGTGGTAATGATAACAGACCCCGGTCTAGTCCCAGGGAAGAATCGGTTGAGCGTCCATGCTCGGGCTGTCGTAGGAATTTATAGTGCCGTCTGCGAAGCCATCAAAGTGTCCGATTCACGGAACTGGTTTGAGCTGAAAAACATTCAGCAGACGTCCAGAGATCTCTAAGGATAAACGTAAACCGAGCAGGTAGCAAACGCACTTAAGCGAAGCTGCCTGGTGTTTGTGTTTTGAGGCTCGCTGAAAATAAGGGTGCTTTCGTATTCTCCGAATGGCATGAAAAACAACTTTCGACTGACACGGTTTCTAAGGACGACGTTCCAATAGTTTTATCTCGTATTTTTTTTTTATTGAAACGAACGGTTTAGGCGTATATCGGTAATCATAAGTGTGCTCGTGTTTTTTTTTTTTTTTTTTTTTTTTTTTTAAAACTTGAGGTTGTTTAAATCAAACTCTAAAACGATGGGGTTCCTCGCCCCTGCTGCTGAAAAGTACCCCCAAGGGCGTAATGCTGCCACCACCATGTTTCACTGTAGGGTTAATCGCCAGCATTACCGGAGTTTGCCAGATGTAGCCGTTGGAGATCGGGTTTCCGTCTCATCAGACTCGAGAGTCTTTTTCCTCATGAAGAGCCTTCCATATGCGTTTCACTCAGGAGAGCCTTCCGTCTGTCCGCGCTGCTATAAAGGTCTGATTCATGGAGGCTTCTGAGACGGATGTCTTTCTGGCACGTTCTCTTAGAGTGCTTCCTGTTAGAGTGGTTCTTGATCTTCTTGGGTCGCATTATGGTCCGTTATGTATTGGTTGTCGGCCAAAAAATGTCAGCTGAATCCTTTTTCAGTTTAAATCTATAGCACGATAGTGATGATAGACGGATTGGGTCTGAACGGAATACTTTCCGAACCCACTGTAAACGCAACCGAACAGCCAACGAGCGAGTTAAAAACCTGATCCTTATTCACACATGCCACTAAGAGTGTTCACACTGTTGCCACCGATTATATTATCGATCCTGAATTTGATTAACTCCAAATCGAGCGTTTTTCAGGGTTCGGTATTCACGCTCACATGGTCCGACTCTCAACGCGAGTATGACTGAACAGATTATAGCGGGTGAAAGGTGTTTCCTGTCCGTGTATACCTCGAATCGGATGTCTTGATGAAGGTATAAATGTAGTGCTTCTGTCGTTTTCCGTTTGAGCGTGTCTTTTAATTTATTTATTTCCATTTTAAACCGCCGGTCCTAGAAGTATTTTATTAAACCACTAAACCCTGACTTATCAGGGTTACTGCTAATCAATAACTTTTCTCATTAATCTGCGTCAATCTTCATGGACGGCAACTAACCGTTATAACTTAATATCATATCACGAATGGCATGTTGGCAAAAATCGCTATGCAATACGTGATTTTTTTCCCCCATTAATTCGAAATTTACTTATCAACCAATCACCGTTGGTTGCCATGTCCTTCGGCTTTCCGTGTTGTCGTTCCGACTTGCGTTCACGTGAATTTTCTCAGTCGGGAAATGGTTTTTCCCGCACGAAAGCTGTAGAATTTAACTAGCGGAATTCCACGTGCGGAGATGAAGCTTCTTATATCCATTTCGGAGCACCAGAGGTCAAATATTTCAGTCGATAGCTCAGGCATTTAAGTGGCACCGCAATCTGCGTTCTAATTCGGTCCGGTACATACCATCCATATCGACACCGGTTTTCGTTACCCAACCCTACTATATCCTGGACCTGAGCTCAGATAGAAATCCTCTGAGAATCAGTCTTCACAGCAGACCTTTTGAGGCGAGATTTTGGTATTAAACGAACGGGTTAGAACAGGGGGGTCCGGTCTTACCCGTGGCTTCTGCTCGGTTGGAATGAAAACCTGCACCCACACCGCCCCTTTCTGGATAAGATTGGACACCGCTGTTCTAGAGAGAGTTTGAATCGACAGCTTTCCGCTTGAATATATTTGACGAGCGTTATTTAGCCAGTAATAGCATTTGTATGAAGGGAGTTTCAGGAAACGATTGCGTAACTGTTCTCTCGTTACGTTTGTTAATAACGGTTCGTCAGACAGTTCTGCAAACCACACCAACGAGTGCGTTGTTGGAGTGTGCGCTGTAGTGGAATGGCGCTAACCGGTAAATCAGCCAATAGGACCGTCGATGTTCTGACACACAGCAGTTCTTTGTTGACCCAGCACGTTAAAGGCAAGACGGCCCAGTTTGTGTACGTTAAAATCGAGTTGTTTCTGTAACACTCGTCCACTGGGCTCCCTCAGGCTGCGTTTTCGGGGTGCAGGTGGATGGAGCCGCTCACTTCAGAGAGGCAGGGCTGAAATAAAAGACTCCGTGAGCTCAGCTAGGATGTGGTGTGACCTGAATAGTTACGACTAGGAATACTAAGATGTTCCTAGAAGTTCAGGAAGGAGAGAGAGAGAAGTTTTTACTTTTGGAGTGATTTTTCGGCCAGTACCTTGAACACTTCGAGAGAGAGAGAGAGAGAGAGAGAGAGAGAGAGAGAGAGAGAATGAGCGAGAGCCCCCCCGCCCGCCCCCCCTCACTGGTTTATTAGCAGCGTTGTGTAAACCGTCTCCCGAGCGACGGAATGTGTGCGAGGGTTTGTGTACATTTGGTGTTTTGGAGCTGTTGGTTTCATTGAAACGTGAGGGTGTAATAAGGTACTCTGTGGCTACAGCCTTCCAAGTCAGACATGTAAACATGGAAAGATGCCTCCAAGAGCAGATATATCCCTCACTCCCATGAACCGCATTAAAACAGTTCCTGCATTTCTCAGCCTCACGTTATTACGAAGCCCCATACAGAAGGAATTCCGCCTAACATGGCTATGCGTGTAAGGGACACTCGAATGTCTCATGGCTGTATCCATCGATGCAAAAACAAACAAACAAACAAACAAACCGTGCATCAGAGAGTAAATTCCTGTTGTATTAATTTGCTTATATGAATTTGCTGCCGAGGACCTGTGTATCAGCACTGAAAGTCTGTACAGATGTGACCAGGGTTTTGGGTATATCGGAACTCCATGTCCTATTTAGAAATGGTTCCTGCTGTGTTTTTGTGAGTCAGAGGCATAACTTGGAGGTCTGAGTGTGGTGCTTTGGCAGCGTGTTCGGTCGACCATCTGCAGCGATGGCGCTGATGACACTTTACACACATAACGGCAGTGAAGAGAGGGAGGAAGAGACGCCGGAAATCCAGCGATGTACAGAGACGCTGTCAGCATGATCTCTTTCTCTTGCTCTCTGTCCGTCTCTTCTTCTTCTTCTTCTTCTTCTTCCTCTCTGTGCTGCAGGGTTTGTTTTAGGAGGATAGCGGAAGGTGGGAAAACACACCAGAGACCGATTTGACTTTAGAGGAAGTGGAAAAACGCTATTACTTGCGCTATTCATCAGCCCGCACTGACCTCTCAGTACAACGGTCGAGAATTGGGTTTTAAATTTCGAAGCCAATCCAATGGGGGTAGATGGGTGCGCTCGTCAACATTGTCGACATCGAACCATGCAAAGTTCCAGGACAATGACTTCCATCAAAGCAAAAAAGTTGATGTATTCGTGTTTGTGCAAATCTTCTCGATCGTCCAATTGCTCTCCAGAATCATACATGTCCCGCCCCCCAGAGGAGGGTCTTGCGACACAGTAGCTCATAATCAAAGCTTGTAAACAAGGAACTTCTGACTCGCTGCGATGTCGTGCGGAAACGCTCAAAACGGCGGCGGCTTCTGAGCAACGATTCGTATAACTGACTCTTATTTGTGTCTTAATAGGAAAAGATGTAGAATGCAGTTTAATGTAGCAAGCAGCGAGTAGGAGTTGTTGTTGTTTAGGTTTGCAACGAGACACGTCTGCGTTATTAATAAACAGGTTATTGTTACCTCATGCGCTTTGTGTTCTTCAGTATTTAGCGTGAAAATGCGATTTTAATGTTGTAATTCTGTATTTTATATTGCACACCCGATTCGTTTTGTCGTTAATAGCGTCGGCATAGAAACGCGTAACTCCGAGTCCGCGGACCGCGAGCAGCTACAGGAAGAACGTCCGAGATGTCCGTCTGGTCGTTACGGTAATTCCGACACGGCGTGAACGCAGCGTAGCAGAGCGTCAGGATCAGTCCCGTGGTGCATTTTGGTCGCGCTCGGTCCCCGTCACCAGTGGTCACATGGATGAGAAAAAGAAATGACGGGGGTTTACCGGTTTTAAAGATGGAGGAGTTCGTACAAGCTCGCGGTTACGCAGCACTTTTCGGAGGTGTCGGGAGATTCGGTATCTCGAACGCTATCGGCCGTTGTGTAAAGCATTCAAACGCTTTAGCTTCGGCGCATTCATGCTTGCTTCTTGTTTCTGAAGGGAATGAGTCGTTTACCGAACCAAATCACACCCGAGGAGCCTCTTCATGTCGACTGAGATCCATTCATGGGAGCGCGAATGCGCACACCGCAGGATTTAGAGCGGTGGCGTTGATCCTTTTCACCGCAGTTTCTGAATGACTGTCATTGGAGATCCTATCTGACTAGGAAAAAAATCTCAAACACGTCACCAGATTCTACCGTCCTGCAGGAGATACCACACGCAACGCCCTTTACCCTTCAGAATACATGTGCGGATATTCATCTGAACAGGCAACGCTAAACGCATAGCATGATGTGTACGAGTGTGTGTGTGTGTGTGTGTGTGTGTGAGAGAGTTACTTCTGCTGTTTGGCCAGTAGCCACTTCCACTCTTACCCACTTATTCTGTGCATATCCTCTCCCGCCTGCCGCTCACGAACGCTGAAAATACATCCACTTCTGCAGTTTTTTTCTCCCTCGCTCTTCCGTTTGTCCCTGTCTGGGACATGTTTGAGGAAGAGCAGATCTGTCCTGTTCAGCGCACGTATCAGTGTCACATAAACGCAGCAGTTCTTTCATCATCCCAGTGTGAACTTGTGTATTTTATTTACAACTCCAGTTCTGCACAGTTCGCCGCTTTTAACACACCCACTAATTAAACTTGAGAGCTGCCCGAGCACAGAAACAGGGCCGGGAGTCATGTTAGCTAGACTCGGGTCTTCCAGAAATGAAGAGAGTTGTGTACCTATGGTGTAAAGTGTGTAGGCTGTGTGTGTGTGTGTGTGTGTGTGTGCGTGGCTCTGAAATCTGGGACAGGATTAGAGGCTCAGATCTTCACGCCTACCTCAGCTCATAACCGTTCTCCTGTGTAGTTGATGCGTATGTGCGTGCGTTATAGATAGAGATCGACCCTTATTGATTTTTTTTTTATAACCGATACCGGTCATTTGCATGTTTATGTGCCCGGTAACGGATATGCAGAACCGATATGTATTTATTGTTTTACTTCTGTTTTTGACACAGTGATAACACCACTGAACCGAACAAAACGTTTTATTGATAACAGTTTCGTCAAATTTCACTTCCTCCTTGCATACAAAATAAAATAATAATAATTTTAAAAAAAACCCTTCTTATTTATACACCAATAAATAGAGGGGTCTGAAAGAGTGCGGAAAAAAAAAAGTACACTCTTACTAAAGTGTCTTTTTATTTATTTATTTATTTAAATAAAAGCTTTGATGAGCTAAACGGATGACGTGACTCCGTGAGCTTCTCTCTACGTCTTAGCGCCAAGCTTCTTAACCTACATATCGAGTGTTTATGTAACACGTCTCGTCTGTGCAGGAATGGCCGTTGCGTTGAATAATAAAGCGCAGTTCTCAGAACGCCCACACGATGGCGTGAAACGATCCATGCGTCTGTGGAGCCGATATTACAAAACCGATATCCGTTTATGAAAATGCTCCGTGTCTGGGAAACCGGCTGTTGGTTATAGATGAGAGATCACTGATGACACGCTTAAATGTGTTTGATCAGAACTTCCATGTCATGAGCATGAGCATTAGACTCCACTCTGACGTACGCCACCATTAACCGACCTCTCATCGGGGTACACGATGAGCTCTGTCGCTGTCTGCGCTCTTCCACATACACGAGCACTGATTGGTTAGCGTCATGGCGGTCTGGGATGGCGCTGGGGTTCGAGCTGTCCGTCTCCTGGGCACAGGGTGAACACTTTTCAGTTGCGTCACTCGGGGGCTTATCGTATATGATGTTTGTGAAAGTTAGGAAGTAATTTACAAAAAAAAACAACAGCAGCACTAACGGTTAAGCAGGAATCCCGATAGAAGAATCGCAGTGCCTCGTCCCCGGTCACGTCAGGTCTTTTCCGCCAGCAGCCTGACCTGACGGACAGACGCTATATAAGTATGTGTGTGTACGGTATGCTTGACAGTGACATTGATCCTGAGGCTGTGATCAGATTCACACTGACACCAGTCAATGTGTGTGCTGTCGCATCGACCGCAGCAAAACCCACAGAAAGCACCAGACATGTGGCCTCCGCATGCGCCGGTCATCAGTCCGACGGTAATATCACGATGTTCCCACTTCAAGCGCTTCCGACTGTCGTCACTTCCTCCAAGTTGTGTTTATGCCCCGTGACAAACTGTGGAGAAGGTCGGAGTAAACCGATTCCACATGCACCGTGCGCTAGAAGTGATGATCTGATGTGTCCCGAGTGTTTCGGAGGGAACCGGTACACACACACACACACACACACACACACACACACACACACACACTGAATTAAAAAACAAAACTGTGATCAAACGTTCAGCAGGTTTTCTAATATGAAAATATATATTGCTGCATATACGATTTTCCTCTTGTGATGGGAAGACTGGGAAAATTGATGGGGGGGGGGCATGTCTCCCCTCCTCCAAAAACAGGAAACAGCTGGAGCAACATCCTGTAGCCGAGTGGTATCCAGAGAGAGGACCAGCAGCAAACGCACGGCCATTAGTAGCCCTAGAGAGACGCGGCAGAGAGGCAACAATGCAGGCCTGTGTGTGTGTGTGTGTGTGTGTGTGTGTGTGTGTGTGTGTGTGTGTTTGGTCCACCGGGGACGACCGGCCGCATTCTTTCCATTTGCTCAGTGGCTCTCGGCATTGAACCATCGAACATGTACGCGCAGCACAAAGGCATGGCTATTCATCTGCACATGCTCTCAGTCAGTGGGAGTGTGGCAGAGAACGGGAGAGGAATTGTGTGTGTGTGTGTGTGTGTGTGTGTGTGTGTGTGTGGTCCGGCGTGCTTTCCCCTGACATTTGTGCTGCGGTGAAGTCTTTGTGAGCGTGGCAGACTCTTTCTGTTTTTGGAGTTTTGTTTGTTGGGTTGCAGGGAAAACCACACTGGGAACCAAGGCTTCATGTCACTATTTCGGGAAACGCAGCGCTGGAGATGAAACCGTCTGTTCTCGGTGTCTTCAGAGGGCGAGACAGAAAGAGGGTTTGGAGATGTGAGGATGGAGGATGCAGGGAGGGTAGAGGAGTGAGGGAGAGTTAACAGAATGGAGTGAAGAGACTCTACTGGCATACACACAAACTCGAGAGGAAAGCTTTCTGCTCGAGACTCCATCATTCCTTTACGCTTTTGCGTTCGTAAACCAGAATAAAACTGGCTTTATCGTGCAGGGTATTAAGTAGGTATTAGTATTATTATTATTATTATTTCTTGTTTTCTCCTGATCACGACTGAATTTTTCGGCGTGCTCGACACATGTTTTACATTTTTCTGGGGGCTGCAAACGCTTGGCACAATCCTGCAGCATCATGGATGAAACAGATCTTCAGCTTTCCCCCAACTGTGATCTCAGCTTTATTACTCTCCTTTTCTAATTTACATGAATTCATGTGTTGGAGAATTCTCATTTTATTCCACTTTCAGTTATTCAGTGTAAGGAATGCTGTAGGAAAAGGGGTTTGTTTGTTTGTTTGTTTGTTTGTTTTCATTGCATTACATTTCTAAATATAACAATTCAAGCATATGCGTATTATGTATGTTCTACACCAGAGGTTCTCAACCTTTTGTATCTAAAGCCCCCCCACCAAGCCTCGCCTATCATGTGGCAGCCCCCCCCCCCCCTCCAATATTTGGAGGAGACCCGGTATAATGGTTCTCTGTTCTGTACCTAATCTATAATCTGATTTGATAGATAGATGGATAGATTTTTTTTTTTAGCGTTTGTGTTTTTGTACTTTTTTTAAATGACTTTTCAGAACTTTCACGACTTTTATAGAACTGTATAACGGACAGGTGTGGAACATGAATGATCAAAAATGTTTCTGAACACTAGAACTACTCTGAACAAGAGAACTAGGCTGTAATAGCGTGGACTATTTTACATGTAAAACATCTTGCATTGCATTCGTCTTGCATTATATAAACATTCACATAAGAATGATGTAAATTGGGAGGAAGGGCGCGTCTCGTTATCCATGACGTCGTTAAATCTCCGGCTCTCAGACCCTCACTGTACAGAGCAGACGCAGAGAGAGGTGAGAGTGCAGAGGGAAAGCAAGACCTCGCGCTTGCAGGACAGTACTGGTGATATTTGGAAAGTTGCTAAGGTTTGTCCAAAAAGTCGCTAGATTTATCGCTAGGTGCTGTTCTTTGCAAAAAAAGAAAAAGTTTATAAGTCTGAAAAGTGGCTACGTTGGTAACACTGGTCTACACTGACCGCTAGATAAAAGTCAGACTAAGCTCCGCCTCTCCTCAGCAAAAAGAAAACAGAGGGAAGAACTGGAGTGGCCTGCACAGAGCCCTGACCTCGACCTCACTTACACCTTTGGGATGAACTGCAGCGCCAGCATCCCCAACATCAGTGCCTGACCTCGATAATGCTCTCGCGGCTGAGTGGGAAAATCCTTGTTCCAAAATTTAGTGCAAAACCTTTCCCAAAGATCAGAGGTGGTTGTAACAGTAAAAGGGGGACAAAGGGTACGTTTACACGACAGCGATGTACTAAAAACGGAAGTTTTTCCTTGCGATTTTTTAAATTTTTAAAAAATTTTTAAGTTTCGTGACAACGTTGTCAAAAACGAACCCCGTCCAGGCACTTAGAATCCCGATAGTTCGACTTGGAAAATTATCCCTCGCCAATCTCCAGGCTGCACCGCTCGGGGACGTCCTCAGTAGCAGAATGTAGCCTCCAGTTGATGAGAGCTCCATCCAGACGTACTGCGTCATTTACTTGAATCCCAGAGAGGAACGACTTCATGTATTCATGGCCTTCATCCTCTGCCGGGAACATCCCTGGTGATCGCGTTTGCACCCTCAGCTACTCGCTGTGGCGTTCTCTCATCGCATGTACAGACGCTATTTGAATTTGGCGAGCGTGTGTGTGTATATATATATATATAGTGCTGGCATTAGAGTGTAGCATCATGACCAAGTCGTCAGTACGTGTGCGTATTGGACAGTGACGGGATTCGGGAAGGAGCACCGCACCACAGCGCAGTGTTGAGAAACACATGGACCCGTGGGAGCGCGTTACGCTTAAACAGAGGCAGAGAGTCGAATTTCCTCTCTCTGGTTATTGGATGAGTGAAGTAAACAAGCGAAGTGGAAATGAAATAAACGAGTCTAAATGCGTAATCCGTTTGTCCCAGGCGCCAGGGCTTTCATCCATCCCTTCCCAGTGTTTTTTAAGAGTATAAAGGAAGCCATTTGAGTTTCAGACCGTGTGTGTTTTAGGGGCTTCGGTAAAAAACAAAATGGTTGCTGCGTGAGAGCTGAAGATGGTGGATTTTAACATGGGATCTGCGTTGCCATATGAAATGATCCAGTGGCTGTCTGAAACAGGTTTCCACGCTCTTCCAGAGCTCAGTGGTTGCTCGTGGATCTCCAGCTCAGCTCTAAGTGCGCATGTTTTAGAGTGATGTTAATCGTAGCGTCCTTTCGCTTTTCTAGGGTTGGGGCATTAACTCGGGCGTCATACATCTGAACTGCATCTCTAACGGGCTATGCAACATGCTCACATGCAAGCTGTCAGCATCGGTGCTGCAACTGCTGAAGCACATTTGTGTGTGTGTGTGTGTGTGTGACCTAGTTCTTCAGTTCCCCTCAGGCTTGAGGCAGCGTCTGTGAGAGCGAGTGCAAGGGGGCGAATACTGTAGGGAGAACGTATGAGAAATGCGTAAATGGTGAAGGCACCCGGAAAGCCGCCGAGTCTCAGGGATTCCCCGAAGACGACGAAGGCGCACGTGCAGTCCTAAACCGTTCAAAACCCAGCGCGCTCCGATCTGCCACCAGAACAGCCGAACCCACGGTTCGACCTAACCAAGCCACGAGGAAGCTGTTCCCCGTGCCGCGCTTCTGCATCTGACGCCAACAGCGCTTTGTTTGAGAGAAGCTAATCTCAAATTCCCCTGAGGTTTCCATGATCATCATCTCGCGCTTACGTTCTTCTTTTCAATCTGCTAAAGGCGGTCCTCCTACACATTGTTCCATCGGCGGGTTTCCGCAATCCGTTTTCTCACACACACACACACACCAGCATGTGTGTGAGTGGATGTGCACAAGCCCATAGCTGCTGTGATGTGTGTGTCGTGTTGGATCCCAGACTGAGCGGGTGGGAAGGATAAGCAGGTCATGGGAAAGTAGAAATGGACAAGTGGCTGATTTAATAGCCAAACTAACAACACACACACACACACACACACACACACAAACATTACTGTAGTATCCCACTGTGCTAAAGATTTGATTGGCTACCACAGTACTCTGGAAAGACCAATATTTAAACTTGACTGTAGTAATAAAAGCGCTTCATTAAACTCTTCTCGCCTCTAACAAACTGCACCACGGTTCATTTGGATGACGATAGAGACGCCGATCTATTTATTTATTTTTGAACGCACCAGGAATTCGCGTTATTTCGTCGATAGTCAATGAACAGACGTTCTTATGAGAGACGGAGAATGTAGCGCAATCGAGCGTTATTCTCCTGAAAGGACACGTTCCTCGCGTGGGTTGCGGCACAGGTGCTTGCGCGGGACGGATGTAATGGCGAGAAATAACGAGCAGAAATATTCAGCGCACTGCAGAAGATTTACTAGGTGCCGGGTCAGTATGTCAGCCCTACAGCAGCAGCGCACACAGAAAGGAAAAACTCCGATTGGATTAGCTTTGCACTCACATCGGCAGTGCTTGTTTATTATAACGTCACCATCGACGCAAACATATTTTTTTCACTTATCCGGTGAAGGAAAACAGAACTGACGGCTCGATACGAGCGCAACGGTGGGGTAAAATGAAACGTGGCGTTCCTTCTTACCGTGAGCTTCGTATAGGGGTAAATATGGTCCATCTCCATCCATCCATCCATCCATCTTCTATACCGCTTAGCCTTCCTTCAGGGTCACGGGGAACCTGGAGCCTATCCCAGGGAGCATGGGGCACAAGGCGGGGTACACCCTGGACAGGGTGCCAATCCATCGCAGGCTACTACGGACACTTTAGACACGCCAATCAGTCTACCATGCATGTCTTTTTATACTGGGGGAGGAAACCGGAGTACCCGGAGGAAACCCCCGCAGCACGGGGAGAACACGCAAACTCCGTACACACAAGGCCACGGTGGGAATCGAACCCCCGACCCTGGAGGTGTGAGGCAAACGAATCGAAAAAAAAAATCGAAATCCTTCAAGACATCGCTTAAAAACAACAAAATAGAAACCTTGTCACTTGAGTCGTCACTGAGAGGTCGACCCTTTGGGAGTGATAATATATTGTATGTATGCTGCAGATTGTTGAGTACACTAACAGGATGAAATTGGGAGGAAGGTTGAACGAGAAAAAACGACTTCTGACCTTGGCCTGCCAAGCTCCCGCCAGCAATAATCAGATTAGATTAGGTGTCTGACAGATTGTCACGGACGTGTTCATGGGCTTGCGTTAGCGTTAATTCGCTCAGATAGGGGCTTTCATTTAAAAGCCAGATTAGTATTTGTGCCGAGAGACGCGTCAGTCAGTGGCTAGGCTTCTGGTCCCGCTCCTCTGTCTTGACGGCTTCTGCCTGCTCTCAAGCCTGGTTTCTGCTTTTGGTAGCCGCTCAAAAAGAACCAGACAAACCTTGAGTGTTTTCTGGTTTAGCAGAACAATAGGAGGATCGTAGGCTGACCTTCGAGAAGGTGATGTAGGACATCTGCGCAAAAACAAAACGGCTTTATCAAGCCCCGATGGTGATAAAGACGTTGCCGGTGTCTGTGTGAACCCGTCTGTGGAAGGTGATAGAGTCACAGCTGCATTGCATCGACTTTAGATAAAGAAGAGAATGATGCCTACAGACAGATCAGAAGATGTATATTGTGTACGCTGCATTCAGGAGTCCCAAATGTCTCCATGTATACAGCTGGGGAGTATGTTTGGCAGCACCACGTCGGTTGTGCCTTCGTCAGCGGATGCTTCTGCGTCCAGTCTTTTTAAATTTGTTTGGCAACAGTCGTGTGTGATGTGCTCGCCATGTTTCCTGCTAAAGTCCATCGCGACCTTGCGACAGCTTCCCCATCCAGCCACGAGAATCATTTCAATGCGTTCTTCTTTTGTCAAAAGCATTCTGGGAAACTATATATACAGTGTCGGGGGGGATAAGTATTGGACGCGTCAACATTCAGAGGAAAAAAAAATGAAGCCGTTAGAATGGTCCAATCACCTGACTCGAATCCACTTGAACAAGATTTAAAGACGGTATGTTTAGGAGAACGGGTCAAAATCACACCTGAACACTGCGGAACATTCATTTCTTCATACAGGAAGCGTCTTGAAGCGTCGTTACAAACAGAGACTTCTCTACTAAGTATTAAATACGTTTCAGTTAGCGTGTTCAGTACTTTTTTCCCGTGTCATTCCTCTTTACTACACATAACTTCATTTATGGACTTTAATGTTTGGATTTCTTTATATGTGTGGATGTCTTGAGTTGATACCAAAGTCTGGTGAAAATTTCACGTGAATAACCTCGTTGGAAATATATTCACTGACTAAAACGTTGACGCGTCCAATACTTATTTCCCCCGCTGTGTATTATAAACTAAGTATGAAAAGTGATGGATACGTTTGCTGAAAACTGTTCATTTCCCCCACGTATGGAGACGTTGGGGACGGCGTGTAGATTTACTCCATGCACGATGGTGAAATAGTTGAATACGTGAATATGATAGCTTTTGTATAACAGCAGCTCTGACTGTAGTTGTGTCAAAGCACAGCGCCGTACTAATATGTTACTGTTTCTATAGTAACAGCTCATTCGAAGACTGATTAAAAAAAAAAACGTGTCGTTATTTAACAAAGAGAAATAAAATGGATCATTTGATCTTGTTCCATCTTCCATTTCTTGAACATTTTTGGAAGGAGACTCGGCTCAGGATAGAGAACTTCTGCTCATTGGGGGGTGGGTTACGTTTTCAGATTATCCGTGCGGCCGGCCGAGATTATTCTACGCACGATATCTCAAGAGCAAGCGGTTGAATTTTGTAGGATGTGTACGAAATAATCCTCGTAACCAGCAGATGAACTGATTTTTTAAATTGTTCCAAACAGGGTCAAAGTCACATCAAGGTCAAATGTCTGAAATAGTTTGTCTTCGATTGCTCGCTTCCTGTTTTGTCATATAGAGATGCTACCATACATGTTCGTGGTCAGGAACCCGAGGCTCATTTTCTTCATTTCCATTGCCATCAGTCCATCCATTCATCAGAGGTTTTGGAATGGATCGAAACAAGGTCAAGGGCACAGCAAGGTCAGGAGTATATTTTAAGGATATTTCTGGCATACACATAGTATGAAGTCGGAAGAAGGAGTAGATTTGTTGGTTCAAGTTCAAGTGGTTTTATCGTCCATCCATCCATCTTCTATACCGCTTTATCCTTTTCAGGGTCACGGGGAACCTGGAGCCTATCCCAGGGAGCATGGGGCACAAGGCGGGGTACACCCTGGACAGGGTGCCAATCCATCGCAGGGCACAATCACATACACATTCATACACTACGGACACTTTAGACACGCCAGTCAGTCTACCATGCATGTCTTTGGACTGGGGGAGGAAACCGGAGTGGTTTTATTGTCATGAGACGTCACAGAACTGAATAAGATCTATAAACATTCTATATAAAGTGCACATGCAGATGTGTGCTAACAATGCAGGACAGTACAGTAACTACTAAAACAGGACAATCGGCGCAGTAAGTGAGCCAGGTAAAGTGTATATAGTGACAATAAATTAGATACTATATATTTTTTAATAATACAGAACGGATCATTTATAATACTGGTGACTGAGGCATCCGTCGAATTTGACTCGTCCTTACTTCAAGTGAGAGAAAAAGAACATGAGACGCTATTGATGGAACGATTGTGTATCGTTCTTACTGCTCTAACGTCAGTGATGACGGGAAACAGGGAAAAAAATATATAAAGATTAACTGATAAAAAGTGCAGCGTATCGTTCTTCAATTGCTAGAATAATTGCTCTTTTTGCCAAATTCCTGTGGTGTAAGAGGAATACAACACATTGTTATTAAACAAAAAACACATCTTTTTTTTTTTTGTTTTTTTATTTGCTTATAGCGTTTTTTTTTTTTTTTTCATGGTGTATCACACTACGTTGTTGTTGATTATTTTCCTATAACTTATCTGTCGAGCCACACGCGATATTATGGAGGCTACGTTCTGCTACTGAGGACGCCCCCGAGCGGTGCAGCCTGGAGATTGGCGAGGACGGTGCCGCTTGAAGTACCATGGAAATGGTTTTGGACCTCAATTCCACATGGACGTTCTCGCTGTGGTTGCCGTGGCGTTAGGACTGTAATTACCACATATAATTTTGCACTCGGGTCTCCTTTCGTGAACAGCGGACTAATCAGACTTCATGTGAAAGCCATAATGAACTTTCTTTTACTCTCACACTATGTGTGACCCGGATGAGTACGGGTTCCCTTCTGAGTCCGGTTCCTCTCAAGCTTTCTTCCTCAGATCATCTCAGGGAGTTTTTCCCTCACCACCGGCTCGCTCAGTAGGGCTAAATCCACACACTTAAAATCTCTATCCTGTGTTTTACATTTCTTTAAAGCTGCTTTGAGACAGTGACTGTTGCTAAAAGCGCTCTGCAGATAAAACTGAATTGAATCGATTGAACTCTTTACTTGATATTATAACGATCGACGCTCTTACTTCACTACATTTTGGGAAGTGTGATTGAGAAACATAAGACTGATAGCCGTGCTAGCTGTAGCAATACACGTTCCGAAATCGGACACCATTTCCTAAAACAAAGAGGCGGAGTTGAAGCTCCTGATGCTCATGCTAACGGACGAGGAGGTGGGCGGCTCATCTGGATTCTGTTTCAAAGGGCGAATTAACTGTAATGCCCAACTTTCCGAAGGTCGTCCACGTGCTCAGATTGCAGAAACGTTGAAGCGGCAATTGTTTTCCTCAGCGGAGGTCTCGCGAGCAACATGCGAATTTCTCCAGTGGTTTGTTTGCAGGCGCATGCCTGTGTGTATTTACACTAGGTGTGACCTCAAAATGTGTGTCTGTGGTTCTGCGCCTCCAAGATTTAAAACAAAAAAAAGTTTTCTTCTAATTTATACTCACAGGATTGATCATATAGAAGTACTGGACCGTTATGTCAGGAAGATATGTGTAATGTAGCACAGTGAAAAGAATCGTGGGAATATTCACGCTGCACTGAGTAACCAGTGTAAAGGGAAGCGGTGCTGGGTTGTAAGGAAATCCACGCTGAGGTGGCGTGATGTGACGTTATTATTCACACCCTCGCTGCGTGAATCCAGGAGATTCAAAAGCGACGTTCACTTACACGGCACGTCGCAGCCAAAACGTCTCCGTCCGCCAGGTTTCCAATTCAAAACGGTGAAATGGTACAAATTCTGTTTAAGGTCTGTATCCGGGGTTGCAGCCGTATTCCGAATACGATGTTTATACGAGTGCAGGCGTCGGGATATTCCTGCATACGTGTAATGCGGTGTTGTATGTGTGCCCGAGCTGCCATTCCTAAATACCTAGCCTACGGCTGAGTATCTGTTAGCACCCACGATTCCTTGCGGACTGAGCATGCGTATATATGTCCTCTCAGTGGATTTTGTGAATAAGGGGTTTACATGCAGCAAATTAATCATTGATTAAAACAGGAATATTCCAGGGGTGGGAATCAGAATTTGTGGAATCGGTATATTTTCTTAATGTGAGTCGGGCAATCGGCTCGTGGCGTTTAAACACGACTCGGTGCTCGTTTAAATGTTAACGTCGGATTAATATCGGATCATTGACGTGCGTGTAGACGTAGTCGCTGACGAGCTCTGTTTCTCTTGAAACGTTCTGCTGTCGTCATGATTGTTGTCATGGGCTGAGTCTCGGATCAAGAAAGCTGAACAGCCCGTTCCGTAGGGTTAAAGGTGACCATGAGGAGTTTTAAAAATGTAACCGCGTTAGTGTTGGTACTCGGTAACGCTCTAGAATAAAGTACATAAGGGGTAATGGCGGCTTGGTGGTTAAGGCTCTAGGTTACTGATCGCGAGGTCGGGAGTTCAAGCCCCAGCACTGTTGGGCCCTTGAGCAAGGCCCTTAAGCCTCTCTGCTCCAGGGGGCGCTGTATCATGGCTGACCCTGCGCTCTGACCCTGGCATGCCGGGGTATGCGAAGAAAAGAATTTCACTGTGCTCTAATGTAAATGTGACTAATAAAGACTCTGTCATTATATTTATTTGATTTTTATTGTTTTGCACTGTAACATTAGTCATCCATTTAAGTTCATGCGCCCGTTTTGCGGCGGTGCCAACATCTGCACTTGCGTTTGGTAGCGGTTACTTTCGCTTCATGCCAACTTGATCTCGGTGAATTTATGAGCCTTTGTCTCGTGAGCCGTTAGAGTACGTAAAGGCAGGACTGTGAGCTTCACAAAAAATGTGAACAGTGTGGGTGGGGTCAGAAGGGTGGGATTGGGGGTGTGGCTTCAGGATAATCTTGAGGATTACGTAGTGAGAGTGTATACTTACTGTTTATACTGCTTGTGTAATTTTGTTGCATCATTAATGACCGACGTGTGTGTGTGTGTGTGTGTGTGTGTGTGTTGCAGATGCCTTTGTGAACAGCCAGGAATGGACCCTAAGTCGCTCAGTACCAGACCTCAAAGTGGTGAGTGCTGCCTGCTTTTCTTCTCCTGTTCTACACAGATCAATATGACTAAAATATCTCATTTCTACGGTGCACAGTATTCCATCACCTCCATATCACGATCACCGCGAGCACACCTGTTGTGTTACATTCAGATAAAACGCAGCAGACGTAGGGCTGCACGATTACGGCCAAAATGATCATCACGATTATTTTCGATCAATACCGAGATCACGATTATCGATTGATTTTAGGGACGACATATTTTTATTGCACTTTCACGTTTAAATAAACAGACCGCTGCTTTCACCTCCATGTCGTGCTACGTTCCTGCTCATGTACAAATCCTTACATCAGATTAGACTGGTCCTTAAAGTGCATCATCTCGTAGAAGCAGAACATTAATAAAACTGATTATAGGATAAATAAAAATAAAAATGCCATCAACCAAATGAAAATATGCAATTAAATACAACAATATGCAACCAAATGAAAACAATTCAGGCGAATGCAGAAAAGGCATTAACAGTGTTTGCAGGAGGAGAGACGCAGACAGATCACGCAATAGAGCGGTGACGCAGGGACGACGCCATTTTGTACCGGAACCCGGAATTTATCATCACACCGGTTCCCTCGACAAAAACCCAACCGGATTTTCACACAGGCTTTGGGATTATTGCAAAAAATAAACTCTGTGATGAACAAAAGTTTACAACACTAACACGTTTTGTCCATCGAGATATTTTTCACAAATGAACACGACTTTTATGAAGTTTGAAACCTACATACAATCGCCGGAAATAAACGAACTACACCACGGTCGCTCCACCTCAACGTCACCGTCACCGAACTTCCGACTACTTTTCCAAACTTGATTTAAAACATTTTCCATAATACGGATTTACTCTGCGGATGAATCTTCATCCGCGGTTTTTTCAGGGAACTGTGCACAGCACACCTGAACCAGTATACCTGCAGAGTTTTTTCCTGTTCGGCGCGATGACGTTTAATTTCCCCGACAACCTCCGTAGTCCCATTTAGCAACATGTTAGTGTCATGATTTCCCCTCGCACAAGCGCTGGAGCTAAAATGCTAACTCGTTTACGGGTTTTGACGTCATCCCTGCGCCGCTCTATGGTGATCGGCTGTAAGTTTAGGAAGCGCTTGATCCGATCCGCAGCGGAGTTTTCCGTGAGCGGAGGACGGATTTTAAACGTCGATATCGCAGTCGATCGTGTTCATGTGATCGCGGGCGGTCGAAATCGTCATCGATATTCGATTAATTGTGCGGCCCTACTCTGACGCTACTTTTTCAATTCGATTCAATTACAAACTGAAAAGAAAGACCCGCTGAAGACCGAGTAACGATTAAATATGCTGCTTACGGTCAGAGTTTGTAACTGTTATTAAAAGACGTACAAAAAGTACGTCCTGCGATAACGTGGAGTGTGCTGGCATTTTCGTCATATCGTCCAGCTCTAGATTAAAGCGAACTGCACAGAATTCTTCCGGAATCTGTCTGACAAATGTTAAATGTCGGTGTACATTAGCGGCGTGTGTTCCGACTCATCGTTTCTGCTAGCTTGTGGCTAGTAGTCATGGTCTGTAATGTAGTGCTGCGACCAACGCTTATTTTCCTAATCGGTTAATCGGCCTATTAGTTTCTTCTTCTTCAATCGATCGATCGATTTCACTTAGGGGTGTACTCACTTTTGTTGCCAGCGGTTTAGACATTAATGTCTGTGTGTTGAGTTATTTTGAGCGGACGGCAAATTTACACTGTTACACAAGCTGTACACTCACTACATTGTAGCAAAGTGTCATTTCTTCAGTGTTAAAGATGTAATCAAATATTTACACAAATGTGAGGGGTGTACTCACTTTTGTGAGATACTGTGTATAGATATAGAGAGAGATGTAGGGTTGTGTGTATATATATATATGTGTATATATATATATATATATATATATATATATATATATATATATATATATATATATAATTTGCTGAATGTGACCCGGTGTTATGGGTTAAAAATGTACTTAAAATGGCGTACAGTACCTTGTAAACGAATTGGATTTATTTCCATTAAAGGAAGATATTTATGAGGTGTGAAGACTAGTCATGAGATAAGTGTATGTTATTTTTAAGCAGTGAAAACTAAGTTTTAGAGTGATTAGCTGCGTTTACATGGACAACAATAATCCACTCTTAATCCGATTAAGACGATACTCTGATTAAGAAACTAGCATGTAAACAGCTATTTTTACTTACCTTAATCTAATTAAGGTCATACTCGAATTAAGCTCTAATCGTATTAAGACAGGTGGAGTATTCCTGTTTTAGTCGCATTATGGACGTGTATTACAGACGTGTACACACCTTAATCACATTATGAACGTCGTGTGAGAGTTTTCACCGCATTCTGCGACAGGACACGATCACACACGGCCGTTTTACGTTTTACGGCGAACAAGAGAGTTCGGCTGCGTCCCAAATCGCATACTTTCCTACTATAGGCCTGTAGTGGGGAGAAATACACGTATCTCGGCTACTATATAGACGGTAAGTACGCGGTTTGGGACGCGCCTACCGCTTCAAGCAGTCGTCTATTAGCACGTACAGCATGACAAATAATTAACCGCACTTAAAGCGTTCGTAAAAAAAATAAATAAAAACACCCAAAACTGTATACGGTTCCATAACGAAGACCAACTGTATGTCGATACGTGAAATTCTAGAGGGACGTCGGACGGCGTGGCGCGGTGACGTAATGAAGCGGGCTGTTAATCTAATTATGTTCTAGAACGTGTAAAACGGGAACATGACAGGAGTATTCTAAAAGCGACTCATGTACACACCTTAATCACATTATTATCTTACTCAGAGTAAGCTCAATAATTACACTACTGCTGTCCATGTAAACGTAGTCACTGTCTGTTAACCAGGAAATCGAGCTTGCAGATTTAATGGGTTCAAATAGTTTTTAGTGTTTATCTGCTCAGTGCCCAGGCAGTACATTGTACCATTCTTCGTACAGTAGGTCATGGAAGTTCAAGATTTTGGTCAGGGCAAAGTCATGGAATTTTCCACGTGCCTTGCAGTGGGAGGCCTGTACACTAGACGGTAGAGGACATAGCGTGTAGTGTAAGTGTACTGTATGTCATTTGGGACACAGCTTTGGTCCGTACTCTCCGGTGCGTGTTTTCAGAACAGAAGTGACGTGATGAGTAAACGAGCCCAACTAATCAGTGATGACATTCCTTGACAGCGATGGATTATTATTGATTTTATCGGTTAGTTGTTGCAGCTCTACTGTAATGCCCTTACTTTCTGCAGACTGAGGACCAACATCTCTCTCGCCGCTGTTCTATTAAACAGTTCCGTCATCCTGTGCTGTCGGATTAATCAGAGCGTTATGCTTGGGTAAACCATCAACACGTTTAGTGTCACCATGTGAGGTGAGGGTTATCGCCAGGGTTGCCAGACTTTTATTTTTCACTCTCTGACTTGTCATGCAGGTGTAAAATTACCTAAGTGCTGATTCGTACTATTTAAGCAGCGGCACCTGGAACGGTTCCTCACTCGCGAACAGCCCTGGTATGAACATTAGCAGCTGTTTATTTTTCAAAGGAAAACCTGTCGGCCTTTTTATTCAGTCCTCCCAAAGGCTTCACAGAAACCACGTGGAACGATCGTTTCTACCAATCTGTGAATTGAGCTTGCTGTCATGTGACCATCTGGTCCTGCAACTAGTGTTGGGTGTTAGGAGGCAAAAAAAAAAAAAATCTGCATGACGATACAGTTTAAACGTGATCACGGGCTCAGTCAGTCCGTGTATGCCTCAGGGTCGCGCAGGCGCTGTGCATTCGAACTCTTATGTAGAGTGTAGAGCAACAGCGTGGACTCATCGAGAAGCACCGATGTAGAGAGATACAGCCCACGCCGAAAGTATCGGAACAGCAAGGCCGATTCCGTACGGTTCGCTGTCTGTCGAGGGGCGTTTGGGTTTGGCATGACGAGAGGAACGAACACATCTCGGTGTAAACACGGGGAGACGAAAGCCGAAATTCCGATCTATCGTTTGATCTCGGACTCAAATCATTCATTCGTCTAGCGCACGCTTCTATCCAAAGCGACTTAGAAATGAGGAAATACGAGCAAAGCGATATACGACGCGGAGAACGATACAAGTAGTGCTACCGTACAGGGTTTATAACTGAGAAGCAACGTGCGCGGAGTCGAGGTGTAAGAACCAGAGTACGCTTTTAATTGTATTTCTTTATTTATTTATTTTGAAATAACGTGGAGGTTAGTGTTAAGTGCTCACGGAAGAGGTGGGTGTTTAGCTGTTTTTTTTGAAGATAGTGGTCCAGATTGAGGTCGGAAGTTCATTCCGCCACTGAGGGACGGTTAGTTTATAGTGGAAACGTTCCACTTGGCCTGGCTGTTCCAGAACTTTCCGAGCGGACTGTAGCTGTCATCTATTTGGAGGTAGACGTGTGGATGTTTTAATGACCGCGTGTTGCGAAATGATCATTTAGCTCAACACGAGCACTATATTTTCATCTCTATAACTCCTCAGCACATGAGATCGATTGGCTGACGGCGCAGCGACAGCTCTGAGAGTCGACCATTCACACGGGGCTGAATTAGTGGCAGTGTGAGCGAGTTACTGAGTGACGCCGCACGCTGTTATTTTCATGTTCCGTCTCTTAATCTGTCACTTCTCGTTCTGTGCCGGTCTGCTGCACCAGGGAAACTGTGATACTGCTCACTCCTGCCTCTGTGCACCGTACACAATGCATTATCTTATTAACGTGTGTGTGTGTGTGTGTGTGTGTGTGTGTGTGTGTGTTTGTAGGGTATTGTGGGGAACTTGGCCAGTGGGAAGTCTGCTCTGGTGCACAGGTATCTGACGGGGACGTACGTTCAGGAAGAGAGCCCAGAAGGTAATATTGACTGTGTGATGGAATATTGTGGTGTAACAGACCTGCAGTGTTGGAAGCGAATACAGTACCGCTGTGTCCGCTCTCATCACTCCCCTGATACCTGCTCTCAACACTTCCCCTTCCTGCTCTCAACACTTCCCCTTCCTGCTCTCAACACTTCCCCTTCCTGCTCTCAACACTTCCTCTTCCTGCTCTCAACACTTCCTCTTCCTGCTCTCAACACTTCCTCTTCCTGCTCTCAACACTTCCTCTTCCTGCTTTCAATACTTCCTCTTCCTGCTCTCAACACTTCCTCTTCCTGCTCTCAACACTTCCTCTTCCTGCTCTCAACACTTCCACTTCCTGCTCTCAACACTTCCTCTTCCTGCTCTCAACACTTCCTCTTCCTGCTTTCAACACTTCCTCTTCCTGCTCTCAACACTTCCTCTTCCTGCTGTCAACACTTCCTCTTCCTGCTGTCAACACTTCCTCTTCCTGCTCTCAACACTTCCTCTTCCTGCTCTCAACACTTCCTCTTCCTGCTCTCAACACTTCCTCTTCCTGCTCTCAACACTTCCTCTTCCTGCTGTCAACACTTCCTCTTCCTGCTCTCAACACTTCCTCTTCCTGCTCTCAACACTTCCTCTTCCTGCTCTCAACACTTCCACTTCCTGCTGTCAACACTTCCTCTTCCTGCTCTCAACACTTCCTCTTCCTGCTCTCAACACTTCCTCTTCCTGCTCTCAACACTTCCTCTTCCTGCTTTCAACACATCCTCTTCCTGCTCTCAACACTTCCTCTTCCTGCTTTCAACACTTCCTCTTCCTGCTCTCAACACTTCCTCTTCCTGCTCTCAACACTTCCACTTCCTGCTTTCAACACTTCCACTTCCTGCTGTCAACACCCTCTTCCTGCTCTCAACACTTCCTCTTCCTGCTCTCAACTCTTCCTCTTCCTGCTCTCAACACTTCCTCTTCCTGCTCTCAACACTTCCTCTTCCTGCTTCTCCCTTTCTGCTGGTTTAAACTGGGACAGTTACGCCTGATCCTTCAGTCATGTCACTAACAATCTTGCTTGCTCTCTCTCTCCCTCGCTCTCTCTCTTTCTCTCTCTCTCCCTCGCTCTCTCTTTCTTGCTCTTTCCCTCGCTCTCTCTCTTTCTCCCTCTCCCCCTTTCTCACTCACTCTTTCTTGCTCTCTCCCTCGCTCTCTCTTTCTTGCTCTCTCCCTCACTCTCTCTTTCTTGCTCTGTCCCTCGCTCTCTTTCTACCTCTCCCCCTTTCTCGCTCTCTCCCTTGCTCTCTCTCTTTCTCACTCTCTCCCTCGCTCTCTCTCTTTCTCTCACTCTCTCTTTCTCACTCTCTCCCTCTCTCTTTCTCCCTGTCTCCCTTTCTCTCTCTCCCTTTCTCACTCTCTCTTTCTCCCTCTCTCCCTTTCTCACTCTCTTTCTCGCTCTCTCCCTCGCTCTTCTCGCTCTCTCCCTCGCTCTCTCTCTTTTTTGCTCTCTCCCTCGCTCTCTTTCTCCCTCTCTCCCTTTCTCACTGTCTTGCTCTCTCCCTCGCTCTCTTTCTCGCTCTCTCCCTCGCTCTCTCTTTCTCGCACTCTTTCTTGCTCTCTCCCTCGCGCTCCCTTTCTCCCTCTCTCCCTTCCTCACTCTCTTTCTTGCTCTCTCCCTCGCTCCCTCTCTCCCTTTCTCACGCTCTCTTTCTCCCTCTCTCCCTCACTCTCTCTCTCTCTCTCTCTCTCTTCCTCTCATTTCAGCAAGCTTTATCATCATGACTGTATACATGTACAGTATTGCCAAAGCATTAGAGGAATGGCGTTATTGAAGGAACTGTTATTAATAAACATCAGTTTAGTGTTTGTAGAAGACATATTATCAGCATCTGGATAAACATGTTACATTAGTGTCCGTGTAGAAACACGGCGATGAGAGAATAGAAACCATGCGTTGATGCAAATATTAAATCTCTCTATCTCTTCTTGTCTGTCGCGCCCCCCCCCCCACCCCGCTTATATTCTGCATGTATAATTGAGTGTGTGCAGCACACAGACAGATTCACTGTGATATGCTTCCATCTCGAGGCTCAGCTTTCAGCAGTGCTGTGTTAATATTTCATCTCTGTAGCAGGGTTACTGTCAGCTCAGCTTCAGTGTGCTCTTAGCTGCACGACGGACTCAATTTCCATCGAGTGTGTATGTGTGTGTATAAGGCCCTGTTTACACTAGTGCTTTTTCGTTTTAAAAACGCGTAACGGTTGCTACGGTAACGCCCGTCGGTTACACTACTCCGGCATTTTCGACCCTCGAAAATGTAGACTTTTGGAAACGCCGAAGAAACTCCGGGTTTCAGTGTAAACAGACCGAAACGTAGACTTTTGAAAATGAAGGCGTGACTCCGCCCACATTCGCCCCCTGATCGGGTTTTCTGGATCATTGCGCATCCTTCCCTGATTCGTCAAGGCCCTCCCACGTGACCATTACGCTACCTCGATCGTATACACACCACCACGGAGACCGAACCGCGAGCTTTGCTGGCTTTGTCGTCATTCTCAGCAGCCATTGTGCAGTTCAGTTCTGTGTTTTATAAAACTGCAGCTGCTACACGCGCACGAGGCGAGCTACGATTAGAGAAGTCTCCGACAAATCTCATGTCAAGCGCCGTAATCCCTACGTGGAGCGCCGGTTTGTCGTGCCTGCCGGAGTCTAGCAGCCGGCTTCCTGTTTACACTCGTATACGCGTATCCGGTGTGCACGAATGGTCATGTGACATGCGTATCCGGTCGCGCAGTGTGGACGGAGATCGTTTCTGAAACGCGGCGGAAACGCCAGCGCGGACGAGGATCGTTTTCATTTTGAAACGCCGCTTTAAAACAAGAACGCACTAGTGTAAACAGGGCCTCCGATACACGGTGTAGCGCTGGCGTAAACACAATTTCCCCAAATTATCTGACGCACACTCGCCACAGACTCGGCCAGGTAGTGACTACACACTGACTGTCTTCAGCCTTCACTCGTAGTCCTCCTCCCTCTCTCTCTCTCTCCCTCTCTCCCTCTCTCTCTCTCTCTCTCTCTCTCTCTCTCCCTCTCTCTCCCTCTATCTCTCTCTCTCTCTCTCTCTCCATCTCTCTCTCTCTCTCTCTCCATCTCTATCTCCATCTCTCTATCTACCTCTCTCTCTCTCCCTCCCTCTCTCTCTAT
>NC_071266.1:3648665-3711165 GCF_023375685.1 Ictalurus furcatus
TAAGGATTGAATTAGGAACAGGCGTTCTTAACGTGTGACCTTTGAGAGCTGGATTCAGATAAACACTTCTTGATGGTGGAAGAAAGATTTAAGGTCCTGCTCCGAGTACAGATCTTCAGCAGAAGTGGAAATCGTTCTGACTGACGACAGAAACGTCCTTCCTCGGATCTCTTCAGGGACTGAGTTTAAAAACAAACAACAAACGGTTGTCTCCTCTTTAGAAGGCGAGGGTTTGAGCAGCCGCAGGTCAGAGGTGAAAGGTTGGAGGTCGGTACCTCAGCTCAGCCGTGTCCTAGAAAAGCTCGCCATGGGAAGAGAGGAGTGTGACGCTTCTCATTCTAAACCCAAGCTGATTAGCGGCGTTCAGCTTTGCTCAGGTTAAGACTCGGATTATTCCACAGACCCTCTGTGTAAACATACAGACCGGAATCCCCTCCAATCCTCTTACGCTTTATTAAACGAGCCAGCACTCGCTCAGCGTGCGTGTCGGAGAGAGAGGACGAGGGCTCGTCTTCTACGTTCTTTTATCACTCGTTCCACTCACAGCTTACACAAAGGGTAGAATTTCGTGGGCCACCGGCACTTTGCTTCGGGTTCACCTGCTACAGGACAAACGAAACCTCAGACTAGCGTTTCATTGGTCCTGCTCACCGAGAACATCACAGGAAGTGTCTAGCGCGCGGCGTTTCCGTATGCATTCGCTTTTTTTTTTGTTTTTTTTTCCTTCGACGGAGCCGGACCTTACCTTCACAACCGTGGCCGAAATCATCATCATCATCATCATCATCATCCGTTTTCCCATTGTTCCCCATTTTCAGATTTGTAACGTCACCCCACCACCATTTTCGCCGGCGCCTTTACCTGTTAGCACTCTGTTCTTCAGTGTAATGGCTCTTTCTGTCCTGTAGGCGGACGCTTCAAGAAGGAGATCGTCGTTGACGGACAGAGCTATCTCCTCCTTATCAGGGATGAAGGGGGCCCTCCGGAGGCTCAGGTGGGTGTTACAGGCACACTTTCCTCACACATATCTGGCATACTGTGTTTTGATCTTCCCTTCCCGCCGCTCCACGTTAATAATCATCCGGTTGACGCTCTTGACTCGAATTTCCTGCTTGAATGATGTAGCTCCCTGGCTCCGTCACTGTGCATGGAGAACGTTTCGAGTGTTTGACAGATTTAGCGATAACTAGGTCCTAGTTAGACATGTACGCCGTTAGCACCAGGTAACCGTATTCATTAGGGATCGTTTGAGAGAGCTCGCAGAACCACAAGTCACGGAGGTGGAGCTGGACCTGAATCAACTCCTCCTTTAAGCATGACCCTTAACCCTAACCTCACCGAGCCTGGAACTCACCGAGGGTTGTCTCCATCTCCGCCGGACTGTCGGTTCAACTCTGCTCGGGTAGGAGGAGCTGGAGCAGATCCGAGAGGAAAAAAAAACACGACGAGGCCAACACAAACACAACACGTTAATTAAACCGGAACGCTGAAGTGTTTTAACTTGCTCTCCCTCTTTTTTTTTTTCCTTGCTGTGTGTCTGTCTCTCAGTTTGCGTTGTGGGTGGACGCAGTGATATTTGTCTTTAGTCTAGAGGATGAGATCAGCTTTCAGACCGTGTATCACTACTACAGCCGCTTGGCAAACTACCGCAACACTGCTGACGTGCCCCTGGTGCTAGTGGGAACTCAGGGTGAGTGAACAAGGCGGGGAAGAATCCTCTGGACTCATTTACAGCACTACACACATGCATGCTGATAAGAACCTGAAACAAAACATTGCATTCACGGACATCGTCGTGACCCTATGTCACAACCTTTTCTTAAGAGCTTTATAAGAAATATTTTATACTGTGTGGCTGATTCGTGAGGAGAAGGCTTCCGTCACAGTTATCTGTAAAGTCTGATATAACCCCTGCCTGAAAGTATGGAATCACCACACCTGGAGGATGCTCACTGGGTTTTTTTTTACTTCGTAGATAATAAACAAGTCACAGATAGGACACGGAACAATTTTTCTTTCATAGCTGAACACGAGTTGAATTAAATCATTTTAATTAATGGCGTTTTTGTCCAGGAAAAAAAAATATATATAGAATCACCTTGTAATTTGCATTTCTAAAACAAATACCTGCACAAGTCTAAAAAAAAAAAAAAAAAAAAAAAACCTTACAGAGACCTTAACCTTGGAAACATGACCCCAAAAAGAAAGTAGTCAGTTGAAACAATGGAAAGGATTATCAAACTCCTTCGAGGAGGAAATCAAACACAGTGTGGTGAAAGATGCTGGTTGTTTCCAGTCAGCTGCGTCTATAATTTGGTGCAAGTATAAACAAAATGGGAAGGTTATAAAAGGAAATCATACGGGGCGACCAATGAAGTCGTCAAAGCGTCAGGATAGATAACTCAAAACAATATGCCTTGAAAATAGAAAAGGCACGACAAAACAAATGAGTGTTAACGGTGACAGAACTGTAAGAAATCAGCCGAATGAAATGGGATTGACGTACTGAAGAGCCGAACGAAAACCAGCACTAACACCTAAACAGAAGAGGACAAGGTTACAGTGGGCTAAAGAGACGCAGTCATGGAGTGTGGAGGATTGGATGAAAGTGACGTTCAGTGAGGAATCACGAATCTGCATTGGCTAAGGAGATGATGCTGGAACTTTTATCTGGTGCCGTTCTAATGAAACATAATTTAAAAAACCATCAAATTTCCCTCCTCATGTATGATATGAGGTTACATCTCAGGTAAAGGACCAGACGAGACCTCTACAGACAATGCACAGGTGTACACTGAAATTTTGGACACTTTTCTCATTCCATCAATAGAAAATAGTTTTGGTGGTGATGAAGTCATTTTTCAGGATGGCGATGCATCTTGCTACAGAGCAAAAAGTGTTCAAGCTTTTCTTCAGGAAAGGCATATTAACTCAATGACAAGATCAGCAAACAGTCCAGATCTCAATCTGATTCAGATTTATGGGGGAAATTTAAAAAATCTGTGCATGATGAGGCTCCATACTGCAGAGCTGATCTGTCAACTGCTATTCAAGGAAGTTCAGACAACTTGATGGAGATGGATATTGTTTATCTTTAGCGAAGTCCATGCTTCAAAGACTTCAGGGCATCATAAAACCATGAGGAGGAGCAACAAAGTACTAATTGTGATTTAAAAAAAAAAAAAAAAGGGAAAAGTTTTTTGGATGACTCGGTAATTTTTTACTTGATCTGGAAAAAAATATTCCATTAAAACAATTCAGTTTAACTTGTTTGAGGCATGTTTCATGAAGCCAGACCGTTCAGCTATTTTAACCAAAATTTTGTGTCATATCTTTGTTTGTTTGCTACAAAGTAAAAAAGCTGGGTGAGCATCCCTCCAAGTGTGGTGATTCGATCATTTTTGCCAGGGGTTGTATAAAATAGATGAATTAGTTAAGGATTATAATCTGCACAAACAGAAAGTTGGCTTGAGAACTCAGCAGGTATTATGCGTTGGTTAGTGTCAGCAATGTGATCCTGCAGCTCCCTCTACTGGCTGAGTTACAGTACTGCATGAGCTCACCATCCTGCAGTTTACACCGTTTATTTACAGTGTTCGAAAATGTTAAAAATATACAGATTTTTTTTTAATAATATTTAAACATGGACAGTGCTTTTGGTGCACTTGTATTATTTGTGAAATGATCATCCATGAGTTGTTTATGTTTATTTTTTTAGAAATCCGTCAATTTGAAAGAATTTTCTGAGTGAAAACACGACTAGCTTTTCTATATGCGGACACTAGAGGGTGCCCCACACACACACACACACACACACACACACACACACACCGGCATCTCAGCATTCTGTGTCCTCTGGCAAAACCTTTGATGCTTGACCGCTGTCTTGTGTGCTGATTTCCTGTGTTTAGATGCTATAAGTGCAGCTAACCCTCGTGTCATCGATGACGCTCGGGCGCGCAAGCTCTCCAACGACCTGAAGAGATGCACATACTATGAAACGTGCGCCACCTACGGCCTTAACGTGGAGCGCGTCTTTCAGGACGGTAAGCACCAGTGTCTTTATATCAAAGCTCCTATTTGCTAGATTATTTTCCCTGGGATTGTGTGCTGAAACTCTTATTTATTCTGTGCTCACAAAAGAGTTTCGCCCTCGAGTATTATTTTCAGAAACTACTGAAACAGCATGGCCTCTTTTTTTTAGTTCAATGCTTTACGGAGGCTTGAGAAACATTGCTTTTTAGAAAATGAAAGAGACGCGCTCTGCTGCCGTTGCCTGAGCTGAAGCCGAATCGAATTCTGATTGGTCGAGCTCGCTTCCAGACAACTGTTTGTTTAAACCGGCACTCTCCTGGGTTCCACCGTATACCGCAGCCTACGAAGGCAATTATTATTATTATTATTATTTAGTTAGTTAGTTAGCTAGCTAGCTCTTGACATTTTCAGGCTGCTTGTCCAGGACGAGCGAATCTTTGGACCGGGCAAGCAGCCTGAAAATGTCAATAACAAAAGAAATAAATTTGATTTATATCAAAGATTAACGTCGTGCGCTGAATTCATCTGTTTGCGCTGTACACCAAAGGCCTTTGCGTTTGAGATCAAAGGACGGATATGAGACGAGGATATCGGCTTTTATTTCAGGTCTAGACGTGTTAAGGAATTTTAAAACATAGAACCTTTTGTATCAGACCACTCGGTTTTTAGGCCGGTAAACGTATAGGGAAAATCATCCAGTTTAATTTAAGTCCTGAAGTAAATAACACTTCATATTTGGTTGCATATCTCTTGCTTGCAATAACGGCATCAAGTCTGCGACTCATTAGCTGCGTTTACATGGACAACAATAATCCACTCTTAATCCGATTAAGACGTTACTCTGATTAAGAAACTAGCATGTAAACAGCTATTTTTACTTACCTTAATCTAATTAAGGTCATAATGGAAGTAAGCAATAATCGTATTAAGACAGGTGGAGTATTCCTGTTTTAGTCGCATTATGGACGTGCATTACAGACATGTAAACACCTTAATCACATTATGAACGTCGTGTGGGAGTTTTCACCGCATTTTGCGACAGGACACGATCACACACGGCCGTTTTACGGCGAACAAGAGAGTTCGGCTGTGTCCCAAATCGCATACTTTCCTACTATAGGCCTGTAGTGGGGAAAAATACATGTATCTCGGCTACTATATAGACGGTAAGTACGCGGTTTGGGACGCAGCCCACGGCTTCAAGCAGTCGTCTATTATCACGTACAGCATGACAAATAATTAACCGCACTTAAAGCGTTCGTAAAAAAAATAATAAAAACACCCAAAACTGTATACGGTACCATAACGAAGACCAACTGTATGTCGATACGTGAAATTCTGGAGGGACGTCGGACGGCGTGGTGCGGTGACGTAATGACGCGGGCTGTAAATCTAATTATGTTCTATAACATGTAAAACGGGTACATGACAGGAGTATTCTAAAAGCGACTCATGTACACACCTTAATCACATTATTATCTTACTCAGATTAAGGTCAATAATTACATTACTGCTGTCCATGTAAACATAGTCACTGACATCACCGAACTGTTGGGTTCTTCTTTCGTGTTGCTTTTGCAGGTTTTTACATCAGCCTCTTTCAGTTGTTGTGTGTTTCAGGGGGAGGGGGGACTCTTCAGTGTCCTCTTCAGGAGGTGGAATGGGTTTGGGTTAAGGTCTGGTGATTGATTGGGCCAGTCTAAAACCTTCCACTTTTCCCCCTGTTGAAGTCCTTTGTTGTGTTAGTGTCGCTGCATGATGAAATTTCTCCCAATTATTTTGGACGCATTTCTCTGTAAACTAGCAAATAAATTACTTCTGTAGACTTCTGGATTCATTCTGCTGCTCCCATCAGGAGTTACATCATCAGTAAAGATTAGTGCTGCTGTTCCAGAAGCAGCCATGCGAGCCCGAGCCACGACGCTGCCTCCGCCATGTTTCACAGATAGGCTTGTATGTTTCGGCTCATGAGCAGATCCCTTCTTTCTCCACACTTTCATCTTTCCATCACTTTGATAGAGGTTCATCTTAGTTCCCGAACCGCTGTGGTTCATCTCTGTATTTAAGAGGGTTGCGTCGTGTGGTATGGCCTCGATATTTCAGCTCTCTAGGTCTGGATTGTGACACCTTCACTCCTGCCCTGTGAATCTTGTTGGAGATGTCACCGACTATTATTTTTGGGGGGGGGGGGTTTCTTCACAGCTCGCACAATGTTTCTACATATAAATACCAGGAAATAAAAGCTGAAAATTTGATGATTTTTAAATGTTTTTAAACGTTAATTATGTTTATTGGGTGTAATAGAATAGGCGAACATGCTTTAATGTTAAAAATTGTCACTTATTGTACATTGTTGCAGTAGCTCTATTCCCAGGATGCTTGAAACGGTCCGATCTGTCCAAAGCCCCGCCTTCAAAAGCCCAGAGTGCTCTGATTGGCCAGCTGACCCGTTGCATTGTGATTGGCCGAAAGCCTCAAGCATGTGTCGGAAATGTAACACCGCTCGCGTTAGCTTCAGCCTCCAAGGCTTCTAAAGCAGTTCTGTACGTAGACACTCATGCCATATATCTTTGGAAAGCTAGGATTCTTGTGATTTCCTTTATCAAAGATGCACTCACAGCAGCAGCAGCTACAGTCAACGTCTGTCAGCCCACCAACATACAACAACCACTTAAAAACAAACAAAAAACTGAGGCAACGTAGCAGACTTTAGCTAGCCGGTTAGCAGAGGTCTACGACTGAGCCCTGAGTCACAACACACACGTTTAAAGGTTCTGATTCAGAAGCACAAGATTGTCTGAGCAAAGTGGGAATCGCCTCACTTTTCAGGAGTGGGGATCATGCTGATAGCGCACGCCGTGACCTAGACGTGTTATGGAAGCAACACCTGGACTTCGAAACGACGCGTCCGGAGCCGGGTTCTCTCTTCGATCAAATAAATCCCTCTGTGTGTGACTTTGCAGATCTTCTACATGCACAAACAGATACATTACACACCCAAACCAAAGGGAAACATCATGACGTGACTCCTTTAAACTCTCTTCTCATATTCGTCTTTGATCTCAAACCCTAACGTCTTCAGTCTACAGCAGAAACGGATGACTTTGCGTTGCCGTTCCAGTAGTTTTAGAGGGGACTGCGTATATATATATATATATATATATATATATATATATAGTCCCATAAAGTCTGTGATGGATAGTCAGTTCCGTATATACCGGTTAATGCAGGAAGACCATGAATTAGAAAGGCACTACGATCAAGGTGACTCGTTATAGACTAGCTGTTAATCATGCGGTAATTGCACATCAGATGGCGTGCACACACAGCTGATCTGATGCGTGTTGACGACATTCAGGACATGTGAGTGAACTAAGAGCTGTTTTGAGTGTAATATTCAATGTTCAGGAATTAAACCTGAGAGACAGTGCTGTTATATAGGAAAATAATGAATGTCGGGGTGATGTTCAAGTCCAAGAAAGTCTTCCATCCTGTGTCAGAGCATTTAACTCCAACTTTACCTTTAAGTTCTTCGCTATATCAATCTTTTTTTTTTTCCATCCGTTTATGTTACGTTCATATGCTCATAACCCCCGTGTAAGTTCTCAGTGTAGAAACGGTAACGTGTTACGCCGAGCACATTAATATAACTAGCTGTTGTCCGAGAACATTTAACAAACGCCTTCTGACAAATAACGTCACTTCCTGATCCACACCACAGCGTGTGTACATCTGTACGGTCCACTAGAGGGAGCCAAATGTCATCAAACGAGTTCCTGTTTCCTCACATGTGATGGAATAATACGAGCAGATATCTGTGAAAGACGTGCAGGGTTTCGGTTTGGAAAGCCAGTGCTACGTTCACGTAGTGATGCCGGTATCTACATTCATCTGGCTTATTTATTAAATACACTGTTCTTTAATGTTTGCTGTGTGGTATACGTCTATGTGTTGGGGGGAAAAAAGTGGCAGGTGAGTGACAGATTTCTGCCTTTGCAGAACTCAGGTGGAGGCGGGGAAAAGAAAAAAAAAACCATCTAGTGATTGTGTAGTTTTTGAAATGTGTCTATATGTTGTGTACGTTTGTGCGTGTGAGGTGTCGTAGCGGTCGCAGGCAGCCGAGGAGAAGAAGCCGAGCTGTCTGAGCCGTGCCGAGCCCTCGGCCCAGGAGGGAGATTTACACTCTAAACGCTCAGCCATTATCCCCTTAATTATTACACTGTTGGCTGCAGCCAAGTCTGCTATAATTTAGCCGTGTGTGTGTGTGTGTGTGTGTGAAGGAAAGAAAAGGAGAGTGTCTGTGGGATAGCCAAGCTCATCAGCGGCTCCAAATGAGAACAAGAAAAGGCTAAATTTCTTATCATTACTGACAGTGTCTCCTCGTATTTGTTATGCCATCATCCTCAATTAATCACGCATTCTAATTATGCACCGTAGTGGAATTCATACACGAGTACCAAAATCATTATTTTAATGTTTCGTGTCGCAATGGCTTCTCCGTCGTGATTTCCTGGTTTTTTTTTTTTCTTCATTTTTGCCCAGAGGTGCACATGTGTGTCCATGTGCGTCCCCACACACACACACACACACACACACACTCCATTTCATTTGCCTGACTTGGATTCATTCCTGCATCAGTGCAACGCCGTGGCCATAATTACCATGCGCATGACCTTAATTTAGCGATGCAGTCTCGGTCCGTTTTCTCCACTACAGGCGGATGTGTACAGCACGAGAGACAAACGCGCTTAACGAAAAATAATGAGCTGTGTAATGACATCATCCCCTCGTTAGATGTGCTCCGCTTGAATCTTCAGTCTCTTATTTGGTCTGTAAAGCATCCTAAAGCGCTAACCTTTTACACGTTCAGCCTTTCTCCGCTCCTCGTTTTCATACTTCGAAGCTAGTCGGGATTTTGTTTATTAAAAAAAAAAAAATAATAATGTTATTTTTTTTATTATTTTTTTTAAAAGCGTGACGCTACAGAGCGGTGCGGTGTGTTTGTGTTTCAGTCATCCGCATGTGTTTTTTTGTTTTTTTTTTAATCCCCCACACTGACATCGATATATCGATGATCGCAACGATATTATTGTTGATATTTATAAACGTGACAGACTTTTAGGGTAGACTGATTCGGGCTAGGCGACATGACGACGTAGCGATAGCGTCATGGATTGCCGTGCGCTTTTCTGCGAGGTCGTGATATTAAAGAACATTTTTATTTTAAAAACGTAGGTTTTTAAAAAAAACAAAAAAAAAACAAATAAATAATCGTTAAACCGATGGGACGCAGCTGCAGTTTCATGGTTTTGTACTTAAACGTTAAAATTCTCCCTGTCCTTCTGTGTTGATTTCCTTTTATAAGTGTATGCACTGCTGTGTTTGTATATTAATAATCAATAAATGAATATGAAGTTGGTTATTACATTTTTCTTTAACGCAGCACTAATATTTTGCCGGTAGCTTGTGAGCGTCTTCGTACGCCTTGCGTATCGTAGAAATGCCTTCAAGAATTGTAATACGATGTCGTCGTCACGTCACCGGCCCCCGAATATCGACTACGATCACAGGGGTGTAGTTTCATCTAGAATGGAAACCTTTAAATAAGGACGAAAAATGACAACATGGAGAAAAATCGACGGTTATATCGGGAGACTTTCTGCGCGTTTTTGCGCTCCCGGCTCGTCATCTCGAGCGGTCTATTTACACTCGTCGTGTGCGTGTCACGGGACGGCCCTGGCCGGCCTTTTGCTCCTTACGGATGATAATTGTCGGTAGTTGAGCATGCAGTAATACAGTCGGCTTAAAATTGTAAATCAAATAATGCCGGCCAGCGAGTCGCAGCAATCGTGGAATGCCGTTGCGTGAATAACAAGCGCATTAACCATTAAAAATAATTGGCGTAGTGGTTATCGGCATTAAATTTATATAATGGAGCGTTTACGGGACGGCCAGTAGACAAATGAAGAGCCAATTTATTTACTCCGGGTCAGCCAGGGGTTTACCCCAGTGTGTGTGTGTGTGTGTGTGTGTGTGTGTGTGTGTGTGTGTGTGTGTGTGTGTGTGTGGATGCCTTTTCCGTAGTCTATGTGTGATGTGATTTGAATAGTGTGTGTGTGGTCTTTGGCTAAAGGTGAGGGATCTTGACATCTCCCCAGACTGCGTCCATCAGCGCACTAATTTAATTATCCTAATTACCCCCCCCCCCCCCCCCCCCGCTAGCAAGTCGGATGCGGTGTCAGAGCCGGGGATGAAGAGCTTTGTTAGTGCATGCTAGCTACTAACGAGCTCCGCTGTGCAGTCTGCTCCCCCCCCCCCTTCTCCCTCTCCCTCTCCGCTCTGGCCTTTAATGTCCTCTGATTATGCGCCATTGTCACTGTCATATACTTTTATTGCCATAATTAGTTTAGTTGTTGTCGTCGTTGTTTAATGGTCATCGCCGGCCTGTTTTGCTCATTCTGAGGAAGTCGCTTACTTCTAAGCGTACGCGAGTCTTATAAGAAACCGTCGTTATCTAACGCTAGTTCGTTTCTGTTAGACGCTCGTTATCTAGTCTAATAACATCGACTGCAACGCACTTGATGATGATCGTGAGTCCTTGTTTATCACATATACATATGCGCAGTGAAATTCTGTTCTCCGCATACCCCAGCGTGTCAGGACGCGCCGGATCAGACCTACGAGCTACATCATGATGATACCCTAAACTTTTACCGCAACAAAACGTCGTTAACGAATACCTCGCTTTGATTGACCACAGCTGAACTGATGTGACTGTAAATAACGCTTTAGACTTCAAACTGTATCACGATCTTTCACGGTGTTTATTTCTTTCTTTCTTTCTTTATTTATTCGTGCTGACGATATAAATGACGATATGACCGTCGGAACATTCCAGCACTACCTTTTTATTTTATTTTTTTTGGCCGCACGTCACATCTGCGTACGGTCTGGAGAATGTGAATACGAACACCAACGCTCTTAGGATTCGTAAAGTAACCTCCACCTGCCGCCATGCTTGTCCACGCGTAAACACGTCGTCATGTCTATCGCCGGATGATCAGTCCTCATCACGGGGAGGAAGTGTCCACGTGTATCATCGGCTGTACGATATAGCACAGCCCTCGGTGAGAGTACTGATTATATGACGCTTTCACGCACACATGGTGTAATCCTTTTAGTTAACTGCTGTGTGTTCGTTTTGCTTCGCCAATGGATTCTATAGATGTAACTCGATGCCACAAATTGATGGGTCTGCCCCAATCAGAAGGAACTCTGAACTACAGTTCCCAGCAGCCACTGCACCTCCCTGCATCACAGTCACATGACCACCTGCGTCTGAATCACGTTCTGTATTCGCCACAGTTTGTCCTTCTGTCATCGGGATTATAGTCGTTGTTTAACGTTCGTTCTTCGCGTTAGTGTTTGCCACGAGTTCTACGGTTAATACTTTGCCTCCGTTTCAAATCTACTCTGCGTTCGCATCCGTCTCCGCCTCTGAATCGTGACCGTTAGATCGTAGCCTAAAACGCAAACTCGTGTTTTTGTTTTTTTTTCTTCTTTCTGTAATGACATTCTCATGAGCTCTGTGTTGAGAACACTTTGTTTTCATTTAGCAATGAATAAAGACCGAAGCCATGGAAGTTTGTACAGTCTAGCTGTTCCTTTAGATTGATTGATGAATTAGAACTTGCAGGCAGGCTTTTACACGTGAACGCGTCAGTGTTGTCCTGTTCATTTCTCAAAGCGCACAGATTGTCAGTAAGGTCTGGTACACGGCGTTCACATGAAGTGGCTCTTAACTGTGAAGTGCTGTCTTACCCATTAACTCACAATTTAACCTCCATCTGTCCAGCATGGTTTTCTTTTCTTTTTTTTAAAAAAAAAACCCCCCTGTACCTTTTATCTAGCTTCTCACGCTTTAGAGAATAGCTGCTTTCTGGATGTAAGGATAACGTGCGTGGTGAATATCTGTTGCAAGTGTTGGCACGTGCCGTTTACATGCTTGTGTGCGTGGTGTAATTATTGAGCGGTAAGTGAGGTAGCTCTCTGACCTTTGTGTTGGATCATCCGCCAGGCTCCCGCTCCCTCCAACTCATTAGTTAATATTTATAGCACTGTGCTGTTTAAGCAGCCTGACAGCAGCCTAATAAACTCAGCAGGGCACTCCCCCTTTCCCCCCTCTCCCTCGTTCCTTTCCCCTCTCTCTCTCTTTCTCTCTGGTTCTTCTTTCCGTCCTTCACCGTCTCCTTTCTCTTATACTTTGATGTGCTTGTCCGCTGTAATTCGATGTGATTATCATACGCCAACGGAACACGTTCGTGCTGTATAAAGAGCCGACCGAGACGCGCAGCCCCGTACCGTACACCTGTGTACGTTCGGCTTCCGAATTGAGTACACACGATGCTATTCGTCTCCGACGGTAAATCAACGCGGAGACGAACAGCGAACCGCGCGACGCCCGCTTCTGTGCCGAGTCCAGGCGCGCGCCGGTCTGCCCATAAATCTGATCAAACGCTCGTCCTTTCCCAGCAGGATAAATGGCTGCCGCTTACCGGCGAGCCGAGATTGATGGGTAAAAGTTAAATTGCATTACTTGCGCAGTTTAAATATTTAACCCGGGCTTATCATAAGTGTTCTTAACAATTAAAGTAAAATATAGCTGCGGATTTCCAAGCGTATCTCCCGGCCTTCACGGTTTCCTGAGGAGTGACGTTGCGGCGTTATTAACATGGCGTGAGTGGGCATAACGGGGTTGTGACCGTCTACTGGAAGCGTTTGTGGAGCTGCGGTTTTATCATCACGCGTTTAGGTTTTCTGGTTGGTAGCGACGTTGCGTTTGAGTGTATACACACAGTTGTGATGTAGTCTATAGGCAGAATGTGTGTGTGTGTGTGTGTGGGTTAGACAAGTGCCGTGACTGCCCTTGGACAGAAGTCTGTCACCTGAAGGTAAATGTTTATGGCTGACTCATCGTTAAAGCTCAGCCTTTAATAGATCCAATTAAAACAATGGCTTCATTTCGAGGGGAATGAGACGCGGCCATGTTTATTGGGAGGATGGTAATTGAGTTCTGGCGATTAGAGGATCTTTTAACCCTCACCTGGCCCAGGACTGCTTCAGCCTGCTCAAGATGGCTCCTGTGTAAGAACCTTTTTTCCCTCTTCTCAGCGAATAAGCTTTTACACTTAACATCAACACATTGTGCGTTGGATACTGTATTAAGATGTTCAAGTTTATTCACTGGCGTAAGTGCTACTGTGGCCGTGCAGGATTACTTGAGGTGAAGCCTGAGATCAATGCGGCTGCTAGGGAGAAGATGACGGAGTGGCTGAACATCGGGCCTGCGCGGCCGTGGCCGATTGCCCGTTGATCGATAAGGGCTCGTGGAGAGCAATTGATCGACACGGCCATATTGCCTGCGCCGATAGCGCTCTCCGGGAATCTTTGAGTAATGAAAGTGGTGTTATAATAGTTAAATAATGGCCGTGCTGGGGGTTCGGCGGGTGAGTGATGTTGGAATTAGAGCCGCGGGTCAGCACTGCTCGACAGCCCCTTACAGGAGGTAATGTAGTGGACTAGTCCGAGCGGGGAAGACGAAAATGTCAATGTGAAAATAATTTTTAGTGGCCTAAATCACCACCTGTCTTACTGTCTTAGGCTCTGTGTGTGTGTGTGTGTGTGTGTGTGTGTGTGTGTGTGTGTGTGTGGGGGGTGATCTTAATCTGATTTCACTTCTGACATGTGCTGTGTGTTTTTTTGTGTTCAGTGGCTCAGAAGATTGTTGCAAACCGGAAGAAGCAGCAACTATCGATCGGGCCTTGCAAGTCTCTCCCCAATTCTCCCAGCCACTCCTCGGTGTGCGCAGCACCCGTCGCTGCAGTACACATAGCTCAGGTAAGTGTGTGTGTGTGTGTGTGTGTGTATGCGCACACAGCCTTATTTCAACTCACAAGATTATGACGTACAGAAATAGCCTTTTCTATGGTTGTAGCGAGTGATAAGCAGGTGTACACACTCATCCCACAAGCGACCTGGTGCTTTATTACTATTGTTGTTGTTGTTGTTGTTATTATTATTATTATATTCTCAATAGAGATTCTCAAAAACTTTTGAAGTTTTTATTGCGAAAAAATTGTTCATCCAAGAAGGGGGGGAAAAAAGTGCTAACTCCAAGCTAGCTAGCGAATACACGCAGCACGCCACTACCATTAAAGCAGCATTAGCATGCTTTCGTAATAATTATGCTGTATTTGACTCAACCCAGAACTCGGAATTATGACCGTTTCAAGCTACAGAATTGGGGGGGGGACATCGGCCTTTCCGTTTTGTGACGCACACTTGTAACTAGCCGGCTAACATTAGCGATCGTTAGTTCATCATGTATTTACGTTCTCAAGACAGCGGACTGCGTGGGCAGTTTATAAAACGAATCAACCGCACCGAAAAGCTCGCTGGATTTACTGAATTCACGTTCCACGTGATTGAATCCAGTTGCATTAACATATTTAGTTTTTGTACATCCACCGGGATTTGATCATATCGTTTCAAACCCAGGGTGCTGGCATGCTGCAGCCGCTGCGCTATTCTAACACACACACTTTAATAATGGTCATTTAAGTACTATAATAATAATAATAATAATAATAATAATACCTGTCAGATCCTACATGCCCGCACGATTTCATAATGTGATCGGTTTCTGTTAATACTGTGATGTGACTTGATGTAATATAATATTTTTATGTAAGCCACACGTAATACTTAGTTTTAAATCTAAGCGACGACATATTCCTTTTTTTTTTTTTTTTTAATAGTGTGGTGTGTGTTTGTGTCTTTATTGATCGCGCTAACGTAAATACTACTATAAACTAAAGAAAAAGTTGTAAGGAAAAATATATTTTTTTTGACGTTGTTGACAAAACTGGACCTTTGCTACCCAGCCTTTTCGTGAATCATTTTCCAGCAGCTTTTATAAGATGGTTCGACCAGTTGAAGTAGAGTCAATATCATGCCATGCCATGTGATTGTCATCACATCGTGCCATGTGATTGTCATCACATCGTGCCATGTGTTCGTCATCACATCGTGCCATGTGTTCGTCATCACATCGTGCCATGTGTTGTCATCACATCGTGCCATGTGTTCGTCATCACCCCGTGCCATGTGTTCGTCATCACATCGTGCCATGTGTTCGTCATCACCCCGTGCCATGTGTTCGTCATCACATCGTGCCATGTGATTGTCATCACATCGTGCCATGTGTTGTCATCACATCGTGCCATGTGTTCGTCATCACACCGTGCCATGTGTTGTCATCACATCGTGCCATGTGATCGTCATCACATCGTGCCATGTGTTCATCACATCGTGCCATGTGATCGTCATCACATCGTGCCATGTGTTGTCATCACATCGTGCCATGTGATCGTCATCACTCCGCGCCATGTGATCGTCATCACACCGCGCCATGTGATCGTCATCACTCCGCGCCATGTGTTCGTCATCACCCCGCGCCATGTGTTCGTCATCACCCCGCGCCATGTGATCGTCATCACCCCGCGCCATGTGTTCGTCATCACCCCGCGCCATGTGTTCGTCATCACCCCGCGCCATGTGTTCGTCATCACCCCGCGCCATGTGTTCGTCATCACCCCGCGCCAGGTGTTCGTCATCACCCCGCGCCAGGTGTTCGTCATCACCCCGCGCCAGGTGTTCGTCATCACCCCGCGCCATGTGTTGTCATCACCCCGCGCCATGTGTTGTCATCACCCCGTGCCATGTGTTGTCATCACATCGTGCCATGTGATCGTCATCACATCGTGCCATGTGTTGTCATCACATCGTGCCATGTGATCGTCATCACCCCGTGCCATGTGATCGTCATCACCCCGTGCCATGTGATTGTCATCACATCGTGCCATGTGTTCGTCATCACATCGTGCCATGTGATCGTCATCACTCCGCGCCATGTGTTCGTCATCACACCGTGCCATGTGATTGTCATCACAAAGCAAATTCTGCCGAAAACCCCTTCGATTCTCGTGCGTCGAACGTGAGTACATCTAAAAGGTCACATTTACCAACAAACATCACTGTGAAAGACCGTGCACGACAATTTTGTGCAATTGCAATTCGCAAAATCAAGTGGTTTTCCATAAAAAAACCCCCGAAAACAGAATTTTTATTAAGCCGAAGCAAAATCAAACATTTTTGGCTGCAACAATCACAAAAAAAAAAAAAAAAACAACTTCACATTTTGCTGCTTCCTGCTTCCTGTTTGGACGAGTTCATGTTGTTGATATTTCAGTGACAAAATGCTTTTTGATTTGAAGTAATGTTTTTTGGAGTATTACTGCTAGATATGTAAATAATAACAGAGTAACCGAATATCCACCTTAGTACTGGAGCTGTTTTTGTGCTGCGCTTATTTCAATGCGCCAGCAGTAAAAGAAATGAGCGGGACAGCAGTCTGTTTGGAAAGCAGCGCCCTCTTGCTCGCTTCATGTTGATGCCTCGCATTGAGGTGAATGAATATAAGGTTTAAAGGTGCCGTTTGAAACCTACAGTCCAAAAGTAATCCCATCAGTCATATTCAGAGTACCCCCGAGGAGCCTCGTCAGTGTTCCCGTTGCTTTTGCAGTTCACCTCTGGGCCTCTGAGGGTCTGCTGCTTTAACAGTGCTTGCACACACAATGCATTCCAGCTACTTCATCTCTGTTTACCACCCCGTAATCTCAGCAAGCTAATACGTAATAATAATAATAATAATAATAATAATAATAATAATAACAATTCCGAGCTCTTTAATATCAGTTACTGTCAAGCCGTGACTCTGTTTAAACAGTATGACGTTTAAGCTCCACTCGTGCTGTGTGTGTCGTCTGTGTGCTGAATGGACTTCACGGCTTGCGTTGATTGTCAGTTATGGTTGTGTGTAAAAGGTGTGAGTCCTGTTTTCTCTCTGTCTCCTCGGTGCAATATGACAGACCAGTAACGGAGGAGGCAGTCTGAGCGATTACTCCTCCTCCGTACCCTCGACTCCCAGCACGAGCCAGAAGGAGCTACGCATCGACGTGCCTCAGACGGCCAACACCCCGACACCAGTGCGCAAGCAGTCCAAACGTCGCTCCAACCTGTTCACGGTCAGTCCCGATCCCATACCCCATTTTGTGTATTTCAGTGCATCGTATATCTTGTTTTAAGCAGCAGTTTAGTGAGTCATGCATACACACGGACAGACTATCGTTAAGATCCGTGAAGTGTTTCGAACGCGCTGTGTGAAACAGCGCTGGGGTCATGTCAAGGTCAAGTAGACCCAAGAACAAGTCTAGTCTGTAAAGGTGTCGAATAAAATCAGCAGCTAGCTCGCCTTTCACTAAACCGCTTGCTTAAAAAAAAACAAACCCACATGTTCTCTCCTCCCTCTGCAGTCTCGCAAGGCAAGCGAACCAGACAAGGAGAAGAAAGGATTCGAGGGCCGAGCGGACAGTATCGGAAGCGGCCGCGCAATCCCAATTAAGCAGGTAGGATCCAGCCCGGCCGTCTGCGTGGCGATAATTGGTGTCCAGGGGCGGTGCATTGTGAGCCAGGGAGGCCTGTGATCAGGACTTAGACCCGCGGTGGGCCCTTTTGAAGCCGTCTCCTTGATTAACGGCAAAAGTGTGCACTTGACATCAGTTGGAGCACGAAACAAGATCATTAGGATAAGGAGTGGGAAGGGATTTCTGTCCGTCTCTCTACCTCTCGCTCGCTTTCCGTCTCGTTCTTACTGCCGAGAACAGAAGACGCAGAGGAACAAACTTAAAAGGCTCCTAATGAAGCGTGGTCCGAGGGTCAACATATGGACCCATCCCCCCCCTCAAAGCCCGGTTCTTTTCCTGTCGAGGCTAGCACTTTCATTAGACCGTTGGCGCTGTAGCTTAAATCTCCCACCACTCTTCCCTGCTGCGTTCTGGGAGACGTTGTTTGAGTTGGCTTTAATTTGTCACAAACAAGAGGAGCGAGCGAGAGGACTGGGGGGAGGGGTAGACATCCTCCGCCGCGCATCTCAACTGGAGTGTAAGAATCAGGTAATTAGCACCGCTAATCGTGCCCTCTCATGTCGGCGCGGCGGCCTTGTTTGTAATTTTCTAATGAACAAATTGTGCCTCTGATTAGCGCTCCCTTTAAATGAGATCTGTGTTCATTAGTGCGCCGCTGACACCCTTTAGCGATGTTAGCGTGCGCCACAGAGGCTTCGGGAGACAATCGCGGGCTTCAGTCCTGCCGGTGTTCCAACGTCGAGGCCTCCGTTCACGTCTCGGTACAGCAGCTACCGTTCTTCTTCGCGTGTGGAGTTCTCAATTGTGACCGTACGCCTGACTTTCCCTATGACAGCTTTTCCATCTTTTATTCAGCTGCTAATTAGGCATTTAAAACGTGTTCGCGTTTATAAAAGCGACTCATTTGGGACGTAATTCCAATTCAGGCGACGGTGAATCCAGACAATAAATACAGACAGCAGTACCATCAGGTACGCAGAGTCACACCATATTTAACAAGTCGCATAAATAAGGATTGTATGAAATATATGAATCTGTATGAAGTGTGCAGGCGATGTACGAACATTCTATCAGTACTAATTGAAAATATATATATATATACGGTTATTGCACAGAGTAATGTAATAGTAATATTGCACTCGTTGCGTGAGGTAGAGGCACGCTACTGTATTGTATTCTATTAAAGTGACGACGGTGCAGTCAGGGGTTATGAGCACTATCGTAGGGGGGATATGGAGGGAGGTGCTCACAGTTACACATGGCTGTTCAGAGAAAAACTGTTCCTGAATCTGGACGTTCTGGCCTGAATATTTCTTAGCCTCTTTGCAGATGGGATTGACTTAAACCATTCGCAGGCTGGGTAAGATGGACATCCTTTCTGATGGGGGTTGCCTTCCTCACACTGCTTACGGTGTAAATGAACTTAACGCCAGAAGGTCGGTACCAGTGATGCACTGTGTGCCGTCTTCACTACCCCCTGCAGGGATTTCCTGTCATTAGGACAAATTAGTGACGGTCGTTATAAACTGGACGCTGTGGTAGCGCGTTCTCTTGGAAATACGACAGGAAGGATCGCTATCAAGGAATGCTCCACGTGAAACTGGTTTTCTTCTCGTTTGAGGCCACGAGGATTCTTGGCCCGTTTTGTAGAGTGACCTATTCAGTTCTTCCAGGATTTTTAAAATTTATTTATTTATTTATTTTGGCGATCGCAGAATCAAGTGCAACGCCGCAATATTTCGGAGGAGGGTTCGATTTTTTCGAAAACGCCTGCGGATTTTCCCTCAGGTTTTCGGCCGGGACGTCGACGTCACGTGACGTCGTCACAACACGCATTCAGCCCGACCGAGCGCACTTCGATTCACACGCGTCGGACATGAGTACAGCTAAAAAGCCTCATTTAGCAACAAACATCACAGCGAAAGAGCGTGCGGAACAACTTAGCGCAGTTGCGACTTCGCCAGTTCAAGTAGTTTTCCGTGAAGAAGAAAAAAAAAAAAAAGGACGAGAAAACTCCGCAAGCTGGATTACGGATTTTGGAGGAAAAAAAAAAGAAGCCATTTTGGCCGTAACGATCTCACAAACAAAACCTCTGCAAGTCACGTCGACGAGTTCTAAAGACGACAGTAAGTACGGATGTGATGACGTCACATGACGCGTCTCGGCCCAGACCTGTGGAAAATCTGCGGTGATTTTGCCAAAAATAGCAAGCTCCTGCGAATTTTGCGGAGTTTCCTTGATTTCTTGGCAACGTCCTGGAGGAACTGTGTAAGAGTTTATTAAACAAGCAACGGAGTCAGTCCACCTCTTCGTATTGCGGCGTTCGACGTCACCGTGCGCCGTATTTCCGAGGAAAATAAACTCAGCAGTTCAAGTCAGCTTGAATCCCCGTCGGGTTGGGGGGACGGGAGGCGGGGGGGGGGGACGGGAGGCGGCGGGGGGGGGATTTGTTCATTTTTCTAACCACACACGTTAGGAAGACGTTTCACATTTGTCTACTTAGTTTGTAGAATGCTTCTCGGGAGTCGTTTTCTGCAGAGCCGAGTTCTCCGGAACCAGTTGACGGATGAGGCTGAGTGGAGCTGGGGTGGCAGATGGGGAGGCCGGACGGTCCGGCGTTACAGCTGTAGCGTGGTAGCGAGACGATCAGCACCGCAGAGACCTGGGGCTTTTGTGTGTGTGTGTGTGTGTGTGTGTGTGTGTGTAATTCTGCTGCAGTGACAGGAAGAGTGTAATAAGAGCTTGACGGCATTGCCGGCACTACGATATAAGCGTTCTGTGTATATGATGAGTGTTGTGTACACGATGCGTATCCAGCGGTCTAAACGTAATGTGCAAAAGATGGACAACTCTGGTGCATTTTGGGCCCAAAAAAAAAAACAAACCAAATCCATATAGAAATGTGTGTTTTGAAATGTTTTGCTTGTGTATAAATGGTGTTGAGGTGTATATTGGAAAGAGCCTTTGCTAGTTAAATAGTGTGTGTGTCATGGGGGGCTTGGCACAGGGCCTTTTCTCTCGAGTATCCTTCAGTCTCTTGACGTAAATGAGGGATTCATTTCTACAGCGTCAGTAGGAGCCCGTACACGCCCACACGCGCTCGCACCAACACACACACTTACGCGGATGAGGGATCTCTTCAGCGCCAGAGTCTGTCATCTCATGAGGAGATCAATCAGTGGACTGCGTACACCGTGTCCCCTGCTCCCTCCTGCACCGTCCACAACCGGTGATCATCTCCCGCTGTCCATTTACAGCTCACGGGAACGCGGGTTAACAGCCACGCCATGGCGTCGTCTAATGACCAGCGTGACCCTGATACAGTCCCTCCAGGAGTTCTCCAGTCTTGCGATCGCAGACCGAGGAAATCACCGCAGACTTTCCGTAGATTTTTGGAGCCAAGACGCGGCGCGTGACGTCATCACGACGCGCGTTCAGCCAGTTCACGTATGCCGCACGTGACGACGTCACCACGAAAGAGCGCGCGAAACAATTTCGAGCCATCGCGGTTTCGCCAGTTCAAGTAGTTTTCCGCAAAAACACTACTCCGTTAACACAAGGCTTCTTACTCGTACACGATTAAAGATGGCGTCTTGAGCGTTTTTTTTCTTCTTTTTCTAACGACATCGAGTTCCACTCCTGTCAGCCAAGGACAGGAACCTGAGGCGACACCGGCCACGAGCGTACTCAGACTTTACAGCTGCTTCAGCTGCTCGGTGTCCGTGACCCTGTGCACAGTGCAGCCTCGGGTTCCTGTTCGTGGCTGTTGTAGCGTATCTGTCCCAAGTTTTAATTACGTCGATATGCGTTTCTGCGCAGCACAGCTGTAAAGAGCGATTGTACGAGTCACCGTCGCCTCCCTGTCAGCCCGATCCAGTCTGGCCGTTCTCCTCCGACCTCTCGCATCGACAACGCGTTTCCACTCACAGGACTAAACTCTGGAGATCGTTGTGTGTGTATGTGTGAGTGAGAGAGAGAGAGAGAGAAAATCCTTGGTGATCAGTCTGGACTCTGGACGAGTCTTTATAATAAGGCCGGCACAGACCAGTGTTTCCGTGATTTGATCCTTCCCCGTGAACGCGCTCGTGTCGCTCTCGATTTCCTTCCCTACCATGATCTCAAGACGGCCCGCAGATCCATTTGGTTTAAAAAAAAAAAAAACACAACAACCACTTTCTAAATCTTCAAGCAGTCTACTTTCCTCGCCGCTGTTTGGAATTGTTTCACGCACAAGCACGAAGCTCAGAACCCGTTTGTGCGGCAGTGGCGGTGCGGACGTTCGAGTTTATTTCTACCGCGCGGCTCGTTGTTCTGATGTAGAAAAACATGGCGTTCTCATCAATTCTGCACTGTGTTTTTGGTCATAGAGAACCATCATACGCATAGTTTCTGCTTTAGCTCTTCTTTGTTTGTGTGTGTGTGTGTGTGTGTGTGTGTGTGTGTGTGTGTGTGTGTTCACACTTTGCTGTAGTTTATTTGTTTGCTAGTTATTAGCGGTTATTGTTCCCTCCTGCGCTGAAGGTTGACTCCGAGCCGAGTTGAGACCTTTTGTAGAAATGGCTGCGTTAGAAGGTGCTCCTCATTAAAACGGTGCAAGCGGGGGCCGGCGGTAACGAGGCTGGTGGCGGGCTTCCACTGTGCACCAATTAAGCTGGAGAGGAGCGCTGCGCCTGCCGTCGCCCCACTGAGGGGGTGTGCCAAGGTCAGCGGTGGCACCTGGACTCACCGTGGCCACTCCGAGCTCTTCCAATCACCGGCTCGGCTCCGACCCCGCGCTTTGTTCTTACCGACTCTACGCAGCAATCTCTGTCGTGCTGACGGACGAGTGATTACAAGCGTGGCGCGTTTGTTTCATTATGTAGTCCTGAATCTTTTTTTTTTTTTTTTTTTGCCTAGTCCCAGCTGGACAAACGCACTCTTCTCCCCAGCGTACAAAAGACGCGTCTATATTGAAAACGACTTTATCGAGTCGTTCCCGCAGAACGGCTGAACCGCTGTTGTGACGGTCGCCAGCTTTGTTTACGGACCCCGCGTGACTCGGAGTGGGCCGACATCTGTTCCGCGTTCTTAATTAGCTGATAATTACAGCAGAGAGGTCTGCGCAGGCCTTTGTCAGGGGATTTTTTTTTTTTCTAGCGCGAGCATTTCAACGAATCCATTTCAGCGAGTGGCGCTGATTGAAGGATGGTTCGAGACGGAGCGCGAGAACGGCTCGGAGGACAGAACGCCTAGATTAGGCCGAAGAGCGGTGGGGTGGGGAGGGGAGGGGAGTGGAGGGGGGTGCTGGAAGGTTTCCTCAGCTACCTGCGTGAGCGTCACTCGTGTCCTACTTCTTCTTGAACGACGGGAGCACATATCTTTTTAAAAAACTACCCATTACCCTCTCTTACCTTTTTTTATGTCCCATATCTACGAGTTCAAAGCAGGTTCGGCGTCTTGGCTCTGTTCCAATGAAAGACTCGCGCTGCGTTTTACTGTGCGTCACTCTTAAATCTCAGTCATTCACGGACAGGGGCTCTTGATCGTGAAGGGGAATTAGCGGCGGTGGTTGTAATCGTGTGTTGTGGTGCATGCATGGGCGCTGAGCTGTGTGAATTTGACAACGTTTCACACACAGCCCCCCCCCCCCCCCTCCGAGCAGGGTGCTTTGTAAGGAGTTAAATTGGATGGTTAATTCGGGCGTTATTTACCCTGTAATTCATTAATTTGGCCCTGCCATTGGCAGCGGGCAGGCTGTAATTTCACGCTTCGCAATAAAAGATGTCTCATAATCTGCTTCATTTAGCACCGAAAGAATTTAATGAAATTAACTGCGGCCCTAATTAAGACGGTGAATATTAAAGACCCGCTATCAAGCCTTTTAACGACTGCGACACGATCCGCCTTTCTGTGGGATTGGAAAAAAAAAAAATAATAATCATTTCCCTGGGAAAGGTTGTCACCGCTTCGAGCCATTTTGGCCAAGATGGCAATTTTGTCATGCAAGCTAACTTCCTGCAAATTAGATTCCCCAACCCCCCCCCCCCACACACACATTCTTCCTGCGTCTAATTTTTATTTATTTATTTATTTATTCATTTATTTTAGTTGAGGGTAATTTCACCGTAGTCGGTGATGGTCGAGTGTTTTCTCTCCGGCTGCGTTTCCATCCGTGTTCCGGGTCCCGTTCCTGCGGTGTCTTCCTCCCGACCTTGAAGTGATATTGTCTGTGTAGGGTGGTTATTACTCGGTGGGACGGGCAGCGACGCGCCATCCGGCGCCGGATAGAAACGGAGCGTATAACGTCCGCCGGTCTCCTCGTCAGATTAAAGTAACGGTACAGAAAATCGTCTGACATTTCATGGGCTGCTTAAAGCCGTTTCTGAGTCCCTCTTCTGGTCTCGTCTTTGTCCTGCCTTCAGGACATCAGTGGGCTGGGTGTGCGTGCGGTTTGTCAGGATTTTCTCAGGTCAGGACACGGCGGTTTAAATATCTGTTAACGATAAATGCCCTCTGCGGTCGGGGTGTCTTGATGCCTGCGCCTGGCCGGATCAGATGGCGAGAGCGATAGAGCACCTCCAGCACTGCACAGATATCCCCCCTCCCCCTGACCGGTTCCCTCGCGCCACACAGAGGGACAGTGACAGGCCTGCAGGCAAGCGTGTGCATGTGTGTGTGTGTGTGTGTGTGTGTGTGTGTGTGTGTGTGTGTGTGTGTGTGCATGACACGTTCAATTTAGCCCTCTTTTCTCCGGCTTTCCCAAGAACAATGAGCCGGCTCTGGGCGGACGTCCGCCTCTTTTGTGGTCCGTTTTGGACAGTTATCTTAAAGTGGTCTCCAGCTTTTGTTGAAAGTAAAGGAGGAGATAGTGGAAATGAATCGAGCTGTGTGCGGCCTGAGATTAGGAGCTTTTGTGGAGGAGGAGGAGGTGGAGGAGGCTTGTGATCCGTCTTGTATTTTATCTGGGAAAACGAGATCCGCGGCGTTTTTTTGATCTTAATCCGTCGATCGATGAGCCACTTTATTATTATGAATCGCACCTATCGGCTAATTTAGCTACTGTCGCTATTGATGCAGCAGTAAAGGGTACAGGTGCTGATGTTATTGATGGCGCGCTGAAAGCAGAAGCGGGGTCCGGGCGAGGAGGTGCGGGGATCCGTTTTATTTATCTCCTCCATTTCTCCGGGACGGAAAGACCTTGCAGCCTGTCACAGCGTGGCAGGTAAAATAGGGGCAGGCGGGGTGTCGCCGGCTGGCACCTTAAATAATGAGCGGCGACTCCCATCAGCGAGCCGCCGTGACGTTCAATTAGCCTCTCGCTCGAAATGATCGCCTGTCATTTCCCTAATGAATGTGCAGTAGCGGCGCAGGAGGACAGGACGGCCACTCGGAGCAACACCACAGGCCCGCTGAGAGCTCTGCTGTCAAATCATCACTCTCTGCTCCTCTTTCACACCTGTACGCCATCACTCTCTCCGTCACTCTCTCACTCTCACTCCCGCTGCCTGGCTTTACTTCCGTTTACTCACTCGTTTACTCTTACCTGTCCACATGCTCAGTGACGTCCCGCGTCCTTTCTCCCTGCTTCCCCCTCGCTCGCTTTACACTCGTTCTGACGGTCTCTCTCTCTGTCTCTCTCTCATTCTGTCTCTCTCTCTGTCTCTCTCTCATTCTGTCTCTCTCTCTGTCTCTCTCTCCGTCACTCTCTCACTCTCACTCCCGCTGCCTGGCTTTACTTCCGTTTACTCACTCGTTTACTCTTACCTGTCCACATGCTCAGTGACGTCCCGCGTCCTTTCTCCCTGCTTCCCCCTCGCTCACTTTACACTCGTTCTGACGGTCTTTCTCTCTGTCTCTCTCTCATTCTGTCTCTCTCTCTGTCTCTCTCTCATTCTGTCTCTCTCTCTGTCTCTCTCTCCGTCACTCTCTCACTCTCACTCCCGCTGCCTGGCTTTACTTCCGTTTACTCACTCGTTTACTCTTACCTGTCCACATGCTCAGTGACGTCCCGCGTCCTTTCTCCCTGCTTCCCCCTCGCTCGCTTTACACTCGTTCTGACGGTCTTTCTCTCTGTCTCTCTCTCATTCTGTCTCTCTCTCTGTCTCTCTCTCATTCTGTCTCTCTCTCTGTCTCTCTCTCCGTCACTCTCTCACTCTCACTCCCGCTGCCTGGCTTTACTTCCGTTTACTCACTCGTTTACTCTTACCTGTCCACATGCTCAGTGACGTCCCGCGTCCTTTCTCCCTGCTTCCCCCTCGCTCACTTTACACTCGTTCTGACGGTCTCTCTCTCTGTCTCTCTCTCATTCTGTCTCTCTCTGTCTCATTCTGACTGTCTCTCTCTCTGTCTCTCTCTCATTCTGTCTCTCTCTGTCTCATTCTGACTGTCTCTCTCTCTGTCTCTCATTCTGTCTCTCTCTGTCTCTCTCTCATTCTGTCTCTCTCTCATTCTGTCTCTCTCTCTGTCTCTCTCTGTCTCTCTCTCATTCTCATTCTGTCTCTCTCTCTGTCTCTCTCTCTGTCTCTCTCTCTCTGTCTCATTCTGACTGTCTCTCTCTCTGTCTCTCTCTCTCATTCTCATTCTGTCTCTCTCTCATTCTGTCTCTCTCTCATTCTCATTCTGTCTCTCTCTCTCATTCTCATTCTGTCTCTCTCTCATTCTGTCTCTCTCTCTCATTCTGTCTCTCTCTCATTCTCATTCTGTCTCTCTCTCATTCTGTCTCTCTCTCTGTCTCTCTCTCTCATTCTCATTCTGTCTCTCTCTCATTCTGTCTCTCTCTCATTCTCATTCTGTCTCTCTCTCTCATTCTGTCTCTCTCTCATTCTCATTCTGTCTCTCTCTCATTCTGTCTCTCTCTCTGTCTCTCTCTCTCATTCTCATTCTGTCTCTCTCTCATTCTGTCTCTCTCTCATTCTCATTCTGTCTCTCTCTCATTCTCATTCTGTCTCTCTCTCATTCTGTCTCTCATTCTCATTCTGTCTCTCTCTCTCATTCTGTCTCTCTCTCATTCTCATTCTGTCTCTCTCTCATTCTGTCTCTCTCTCATTCTCATTCTGTCTCTCATTCTCATTCTGTCTCTCTCTCATTCTTTCTGTCTCTCTCTCATTCTGTCTCTCTCTCTCTCATTCTGTCTCTCTCTCATTCTGTCTCTCTCTCTCATTCTGTCTCTCTCTCATTCTCATTCTGTCTCTCTCTCTCATTCTGTCTCTCTCTCATTCTCATTCTGTCTCTCTCTCATTCTCATTCTGTCTCTCTCTCATTCTGTCTCTCTCTCATTCTCATTCTGTCTCTCTCTCATTCTCATTCTGTCTCTCTCTCATTCTGTCTCTCTCTCATTCTCATTCTGTCTCTCTCTCATTCTGTCTCTCTCTCTCATTCTGTCTCTCTCTCATTCTCATTCTGTCTCATTCTGTCTCTCTCTTATTCTCATTCTGTCTCTCTCTCATTCTGTCTCTCTCTCATTCTCATTCTGTCTCTCTCTCATTCTCATTCTGTCTCTCTCTCATTCTGTCTCTCTCTCATTCTCATTCTGTCTCTCATTCTCATTCTGTCTCTCTCTTATTCTCATTCTGTCTCTCTCTCATTCTGTCTCATTCTCATTCTGTCTCTCTCTCATTCTCATTCTGTCTCTCTCTCATTCTGTCTCTCTCTCATTCTCATTCTGTCTCTCTCTCATTCTCATTCTGTCTCTCTCATTCTCATTCTGTCTCTCTCTCTCATTCTGTCTCTCTCTTATTCTCATTCTGTCTCTCTCTCATTCTGTCTCATTCTCATTCTGTCTCTCTCTCATTCTCATTCTGTCTCTCTCTCATTCTGTCTCTCTCTTATTCTCATTCTGTCTCTCTCTCATTCTGTCTCATTCTCATTCTGTCTCTCTCTCATTCTGTCTCTCTCTCATTCTCATTCTGTCTCTCTCTCATTCTCATTCTGTCTCTCTCTCATTCTCATTCTGTCTCTCTCTCATTCTGTCTCTCTCTCATTCTCATTCTGTCTCTCTCTCATTCTGTCTCTCTCTCTCATTCTGTCTCTCTCTCATTCTCATTCTGTCTCATTCTGTCTCTCTCTTATTCTCATTCTGTCTCTCTCTCATTCTGTCTCTCTCTCATTCTCATTCTGTCTCTCTCTCATTCTCATTCTGTCTCTCTCTCATTCTGTCTCTCATTCTCATTCTGTCTCTCTCTCTCATTCTGTCTCTCTCTCATTCTCATTCTGTCTCTCTCTCATTCTGTCTCTCTCTCATTCTCATTCTGTCTCTCATTCTCATTCTGTCTCTCTCTCATTCTTTCTGTCTCTCTCTCATTCTGTCTCTCTCTCTCTCATTCTGTCTCTCTCTCATTCTGTCTCTCTCTCTCATTCTGTCTCTCTCTCATTCTCATTCTGTCTCTCTCTCTCATTCTGTCTCTCTCTCATTCTCATTCTGTCTCTCTCTCATTCTCATTCTGTCTCTCTCTCATTCTGTCTCTCTCTCATTCTCATTCTGTCTCTCTCTCATTCTCATTCTGTCTCTCTCTCATTCTGTCTCTCTCTCATTCTCATTCTGTCTCTCTCTCATTCTGTCTCTCTCTCTCATTCTGTCTCTCTCTCATTCTCATTCTGTCTCATTCTGTCTCTCTCTTATTCTCATTCTGTCTCTCTCTCATTCTGTCTCTCTCTCATTCTCATTCTGTCTCTCTCTCATTCTCATTCTGTCTCTCTCTCATTCTGTCTCTCTCTCATTCTCATTCTGTCTCTCTCTCTCATTCTGTCTCTCTCTTATTCTCATTCTGTCTCTCTCTCATTCTGTCTCATTCTCATTCTGTCTCTCTCTCATTCTCATTCTGTCTCTCTCTCATTCTGTCTCTCTCTCATTCTCATTCTGTCTCTCTCTCATTCTCATTCTGTCTCTCTCTCTCTCATTCTGTCTCTCTCTCATTCTCATTCTGTCTTTCTCTGTTGGTCTCTCTGTCTCTTCTTTCTTTCTGTTTCTCGCTTTCTCTGTTTATCTCTCACTCTCTTTCTGTACCCCCCTCTCTCCATCTTTCAATTGCAGTCTCTGTTTATGTTTCTTTCTTTCTTTCTATCTCTGTTTTTCAGTCTCTATTTCTCAGTTTCTCTGTCAGTATCTCTCACTGTTTGTCTCTCGCTCTCCCTGTCTGTGTCTCTCTCTTCAGATTGAAGAAATGTGACGGCACTCCCTGTCTCAGAGGAAGCATGTGTTAGCCCTCATCCTTCACCGTTGGTCGTTGTCATGCAGCAGGGGAAAACTACCGATGATTGAGAGAAATCGTCGCGCACACACAAAAAAAACCAAACCAACCCTGAACGAATCCCATGATGCATTGCTACGGGCAAAGCACACAGGTCGGACAGTTAGTGAGCTAGCCGCCTAACGTAATATGTGGTGACTTTAACCGAGGCACGTTGCAGCTTCGGCAGTAGACCGATCACAGTGTGTTCACTCTCTTTCACAGATAACGTGCTGAACGGTCTTCGGCAACATTAAGTTTGCTCTCCTCGCTCGTTCTGAGTGCCGTGCCAGTATGTGAGCGCGAGACGCGAGGCATAATAGCTGTCCGGCAATTCAGTGCTTCATTCCTTGCACTTCTGTATTTAAGCTTTGTTTAGACACCAATTACCACATAATGGCAGTGCGTTTGTGGATGTGCGCCACTCGGGGAACATGGCATTTTTATGGCGGTTGAGTGATGGAGAGAAAAGAAGAAGCTCCTTGTTGCGTGTGTGGCGTGCTCCGAGGCGGCTGGGTCACGGACTCTATTAATATCCACCCTGTCTGCGCGTTAATGTTTAACAAGTCCAGCGAAGTGACACGGCCGCCGCTTAATTGCTAATCAGCGCACGGGTTTTATCCCTCGTCTCCCCTAATGAATTTGGCTGAAACGAGGTGTGGGCGGCCGACCCTTAAACGGCCGGTCGCTTACGTGCGGACGAGAGAGAGAGAGAGAGAGAGAGAGAGAGAGAGAGAGCGGCTCACGTCGCTGCCAACACGTCTGTGTACTCTCAAATGTGTGCTTTTAGCACTTCAGCAGCATTTTCACCAAAAGCTACGATCCCGTTTTCAACTAAACGTGCATGTCTGGGGTTATGAGTGATTATGCTCTGGTGTAGAAAAATGTCACTTTGGGGATCCTAGTTAGTCGAGTATGGTTGATGAAATCTGAGGCGTCTTGGCTGTTCAGTCACATTCACAGCTTGAAAAAACATGCCCACACACGTTCCAGCCTTCATCAGAGCGAGTCAGAATGGCCGCTTTTGCGCTGTTTGATTAACATGATTAACGTGGGCAGGTGACGTCACGTGACGCACCATCCCTGCGTCCCAATTGGCGTACTTTACAATGCACTGAAAGTGTGTACTCTCTTTGTAGAAGAGGAAGTACATACTTTTGGAGTGTGTAGTAAGAGAATGTGCGAGTACCCGTCGTAAACAAACTCCTCGTTGCAGTCCAGCTCTTCTTCATCCGTCATTATAATGCATACTCTGTACTGGAGTTTCATTTATCATTCCCTTCAGTTATTTCCTCCACGTTTCATTTACACCTGTGTAAACTGTCAGCAAAGCAGACGGTCACTAGGCTCCTCCTCCCTCACGCAAGGAATTGTGGGGAATATCAGATGAAAAAGTGTTCACGCGTCCACACTTAGAAAATCCACCGGAAACTGTAGACTATCCTGGTACCTTTGGGTATGCAGTATGATTTGTGACACACTAAGGGCCCGTTCACACCGGGATGTTTTTTTTCTGCGTTCAGACCCGGGCGTTAAACGCGGGCGACGCGCTGAATGAACGTGTAAATTCACTCCCTGACAGTAGATGGCGCTTACTGAAAAGCAGAAATACCACGGTAGTACACAAGGTGGCGCTACACCTACACGGCTTTCCGTCTCTCACACCCGCCCATCACCGAGAAGAAGAAGAGAGCCGGTATTTACATTTTTAAGCCGTTCCCACACTTGTTGCAAACTCGCCAAAGCACGTGTGCGCTTCTGTGAACTGTAAAGTATTTGCTGATTTGGCCACCGCAACGAATAATTCTTTAAAGCTCAGTCCCTAAAGTTCTCATTTTAAACACTAAGTAATCATTTGAATTATTAGTCACAGCAATAGCATTCACATACTTATGTGCAGACACAGATTATTTCATTTTTTGATCGAATTCTCTTTTTGGCGGGGGGAGGTGGGAATAAGGCAACTATTGTTGTGCCCAAAAATGTTAATGTTCCTGCAAATTGATGGTGTTGAATATGAATCGACTTTTTTTTGGTGATCAATATGATAATACAACGACTCAGTAATGGGGCACTCAGCTATTTGAGTAAGAGGTCAAGAATACTCTAATACAATAGAGTATTGCATTGCTTTCTCTCTCTCTATATATATATATATATATATATATATATCCAAAAAGATTGTTTAGTCTGTCTCCACCTCTTATAGTAGTAGTCGTCAGTCCGTACAGGATTTTCCGAGCCTTTTTTCTCATCGTTGCGGCCAAAAATGCTCGATTTTGCCGTGGCGTTTAAAAAAAAAAAATTGCGACGAGTTTTTGTGCTTTTTTAAATATTTATTTATTTTGTGCAGAAAACCACTTGAATTGTGAACCTGTGGTTGCACAAACTAGTTCCGGAGGGTTGTTTTCGCTGCACTCATGTCCGACACACGTGAACCAAAGGGGGCCACGGCCGAACGCGTGTCGTGGTGACGTCACGTGACGCGTCTTGGCGCAGCTCTGCGGTGATTTTGAGAAATTTTGAGAAAATCCTCCTCTCGGTATTGCGGCGTTCGCTTGATTTTGTGCGGGGGGGGGGGGTGTTTTTACATTCGCACAAATCCTGACGGGGTTGTACGGAGATTCTAGGAGGCGATCGTGATCGTGATGTGGAACCTGACGACGGACGGTAGTGTTTGTTCAGCCGTAGACAGAGGCAGCAAGGCCGTATCGGTGTTGCCGAAAAATCTAGCAAGAAATTGCACGCGCTATTCGGAGAGGGGGGGGAATAAAATAATAATAGTAATAATATTGTGATTTTGTAATAATGCAATAATCCTATGATATCCCATAATACCATGCGATAAGCCCTGGTCCTTTGAATTTGTATACACAAGTCTGAATTTGTATCATCTCCTCGGAAGTGGAATTTTTGAACTGATGTTGAGTGTTTGAGATTCAAAATGAAGTACGCATGGAATCTTTCTTTAAGAAAAAAAGAAAAGCATTTACTCTGTATTAATTAGCATTTTTAGATTTACTTTTAAAACATCGTCGGGGGAAACTTGCAGATAAAAGCGGTTGAGCTCATCTCCCTTACTCCAAGCAAGCCTTATTTAAAAGGTTCGGGCTTTCTGCTGCATCCACCGTGTTAAAAGAATCTTAGGAGCCGGGAAATTCGTTTCAGCCCGTGAAATCCAATCCTTTGAAATCCTTTTAAAAGTACTAATACTTTTAGTACTAAGTACTTTGCAAAGTAGCACTCGCGTGGGCGTTGAGGGTTTCATGTGGGAAGTTCCTCTGAGCTGGACAACCTGGTTTCGGTGTCCGAGTAACAGCGGATAGATCTCTGCCTCTGCGTCCGTGTGTAAAAACTGTGTGTGTTGCAGGGAATGCTCATGAAGAGGAGTGGCAAGTCGCTAAACAAAGAGTGGAAGAAGAAGTACGTCACCCTTTGCGACAACGGAGTTCTGACCTACCACCCCAGCCTGCATGTAAGCACCTCAATCTCACACACACACACGCACACACACACACACACACACACACGCACACGCTTCTACACCGCTTCAGCGCTGGCATGATCAGCGCATCCATGCTGTTAATTACCAGCTCCCTCATCTCCAGTTTTCCATGCGGCTGACGCTGATGATGTGCTGTATTAAGCCATTACAGCTCGTCTTAATTGCCAGCTTGGCTCGTGTAACACACATACAGGCATGATTGGACATCATGTGCCTCTTCATCACTTGTTCTTTCCTCTCTGTCTATCCTGGAACACATTCAGACTAATCAAAGCCTCAAGTCTCTGACTATTGCTCGAGTGAGAGCGCGCGCGCGTGCGCGAGAGAGAGAGACAGATGTGGGGCGGGGGGACGAGATGACCGAGCGCGTGGGCGAATGAGGTCCTGGACAGCAGGCGGCTGGTCTTGGGTCTAGACTGAAACATTCTAACGTCTGCGTAACGTTTACTGATTATCACGCTGTATCTTTTAAACTCTGTACACTACCGGTCAAAAGTTTAGGCACACTCAGGGTTTATTTTATTCGGGGGTGTTTTTTTTTTCCCACATTTTGGAATTATAATCAAGTCATCAACACTCTGGAGTAACACAGATGGAACTATGGGAATTATGTTGTGATGGAAAAATGAATAAATAAATAAATCAAAATAATAAGCACGTTCGCCTCACACCTCCAGGGTCGGGGGTTCGATTCCCACCGTGGCCCTGTGTGTGTGGAGTTTGCATGTTCTCCCCGTGCTGTGGGGGTTTCCTCCGGGTACTCCGGTTTCCTCCCCCAGTCCAAAGACATGCATGGTAGGCGGATTGGCGTGTCCAAAGTGTCCGTAGTGTATGAATGGGTGTGTGTGTGTGTATGTGAGTGTGCACCCTGTCCAGGGTGTACCCCGCCTTGTGCCCCATGCTCCCTGGGATAGGCTCCAGGTTTCCCCGTGACCCTGAAAAAGGATAAAGCGGTATAGAAGATGGATGGATGGTATTCTTGGTATTTTCTCCACTAATTTCTTGAGGAATTTCCCTGAGACGCTTTTTAAACCGTATTAGAGGCGTTCCCACCTTCTGTATGCTGGACCCTTATTGGCTGCTTTTCAGAATATTTCGCTTCAAGTCAACCATTTAAAAAATATATTTTTGCAAATAAACCGTTAGTATTCCAATGAAGGAGACGAATACGTCGGCACAATTATATTTTTGTCTCCGACACCGATTTCAAACATTTAATCAATACACCTTCAGAGCAGAAGGTTTTTAAGATCATGAGGAACATATCAGTCGAGTGTCCACAAACTTTTGACCGGTAGTGTGTATATTTAAAAAAAAAAAAAGATCCAAAATAAATAGATCAGTTTGGCAACACAGTATGCAATTGTGGCTGTTGTAGGCGAAGCAATCTCGAGTTTAGTCTTCAGGCGGTTTGACTCGAACCCTGCGATCACGCTCGGGTGCGGACCAAAACGAGCTTTCCATGATGGTCCCGGTCCGGTTCCAGGAGAACGCTAGCACCTTTGAACTGCAGACAGCGAACCAAACATGCAGTGAAGAACCCGAGGCACGATCGGAGCCAGAGAACAGAGCTGTGTAAAGCCATGGGTGAACGCAGATGGAACTGAAACGCTCGTGCTACATTTTAATCGCCGCTTCAAAAGCCGTGTATGTAATGACGACGCCGTGTTTTCTCCGCTCGGCCGACTCGGGATTCCTCAGCTCTCTTGGTATTTCTTTATCGTTCTTCCGTCACTCGATCTCTGACCGACGAATGAAAGAGGGTTACAAAGTATCTTTTGAGGAGGTTTTATTTATTTATTTATTGTATTAATATCAGTGTATGGATACTTATATCTCTACTTGTATATGGATACTTTATAACGTATTAATATGAGTGTATGGATATCAGTATATTACCGTGAACCTGATGTATTTTTCGGCACGTACTGCTGTAAATTGATCAGCAGATGCAGGTCTGTCCTTTCACCCCAGTCATTCTGAAACGTGGGATTTTCACCGTTTATATTAAATCATTTTCCGCTCGTTTACCCGACAGTATATGTGACTGTACTGCCAGTAAGCGGTCTCTCACTGACGTGCATTTTGAATCTCCAGGCATTTCAGGCACAGTGTGTCCCCTCCCGTTGTACGTGATCAAGTCCCACTTGCCACCCAGCACTTCTCCAGACGCTTCAATTAATTGTTTGTCGAGGCTAATAGAATAAAACTCGATCCTCCTGATTGTTCAAAAAAAACCGCATCCATGCAGACTAATTAAGTAGATTGCAAGAGATGGAATATAATCAGCCCTGAAACACGTCCCTCCTGAAGGAAACGCAGAAACCTGAGGTCTAAACGCCTAACAGGCATTTGTTCATTCACACCAATTAACATTAAGTGCGGGTGCTGGGTCGTGTGTGTGTTTGTTTGTTTGATTTATTTATTTATTTATTTATTTCCCAGTCATTTTATCGAACTTAATATATGCATCTCGAGAGAGAGTGTGGGATTTAATCACGTCTGTCGTACAGGCATTGTAACTTGTTTAGATGATCCTCTCATCAGATTCAGTTATTCATGCACTTCAGATAAAAGAGGCCATCTAATCCTTAAATCCCACGAGTGTCCTTCTCCGTATAATTGTTACACGCGCTCAGTCGCATATCATTTTCCCAGCGCGCTCGGCCTTGATGTGACACGGAAACACATGTCACTCGATAGCTCATATATGCAGGGTTTCTCGACCTCAAAAAGCAGCAGCCGACATTTTTTTTTTGTGTGTGTGTGAGAAGACCACCCACTGCTGCCGTACTTTGGCCATGTGCCAATCAGCGAGCATTGTGTGTGTGTGTGTGTGTGTGTGTGTGTGTGTGTGTGTGTGTGTGAGAGAGAGAGAGAGAGAGTCAGCGACAAGAGCTGAGTGTCTCTGTCCCTTAGCGGAGGCCTACAAAAGGGCAATTCAAAGCCAAGTGCTCTCAACACGGCTTAACAAGCCACAGGAGAGCCCTTCAGGAGCGGCGGGCCAACAGCTTGCGGTCGGTAATTGCATCCCCATTAGCATCGAGGAACTTTCATCATCGACGCGAGTGAAGCCACGCGTCGAGCATAGGCTCCCCGCTCGGCATCTAAAACACACCGGCGCAGCATGATCCGCGTGCGTGTGTGTGTGTGTGTGTGCTTCTAATGCAATTTTATTTTTTAGATATTTTTTTTCAATGCGTAGATGTAAGTGGTATAGTGTCTGATGTACAAGACTATATTTTCCCATGGTGGACTCATCCTTATTCCTTTAACGAGCTAATGCTGAGGCACCGCGCATATAACGCTGTTCTAACGTGATATCGCACCTGCGATCGCACCTGTGTAACCCGTACAAGCATCATATACTGTTCGAACACAACACACCATGGATTATTATAGTGTTCTGTATCTGGCGGACGTGATTTGACTCTGAAGTGTGTCGGTTCATCAGTGGCGTTAACATGAATAAGCAATATGATAGCATGATCACAAATAAAGTTCTTTCTCCGAGATGTATACAAGCGCCTTAAGCTCCACGATGGCAGTAACAAGCACTTGATCGGACATTTTAAAAGGCATTAATATTATTGTCGTTCGTTTGTTTGTTTGTTTTATTTCTGAATTTTTTTTTTTTAGCAAACCTGAGCATCATGGTGTGTATTGTGTCATACTCATTTTGAGAATGGTTTATATAATGATGTTATAATCGTGTTGGGTGCACAAACTTTTTCCCCACCCCGCCATGTACAACGCTGTCCATGTGTTCATATCACGTTTAAACCTACTGCCCTTTAGTGAGTGTAAGTAAGTGGTATAATGTCTAATATACTTTATTATTCTTACTTATTCTTTCTATTTGTTTTTTGTTTGTTTGTTTTTTTTGAACGAACGTATTTGGTGCCAATCTTTTTAAAATGACCGAATTTTATTTTCCCTTCTTTTTTTTTTGCTGGTAAATGCTTGATTTTCGTAGCTAGGAACTAAAAGTTTCCTCTATATAAAGCTAAACGTAGAGCGTCGCGTTTTTAGCATGGCGGTACTGTTTTGATGACGGTTGGTTGATATTGCGATACGCCATACGTACGTTATCGCGACGTGATCTTTCGGTCATATCGCCCACACTTAAACCGTCTTGTATACGTTGCTGGTGCTACAGCTGTATGCCTCTGTACGGTATAGTTTTTTGAAAGTTTGCTGTTTTGCTCCAGGACTACATGCAGAATGTACACGGGAAAGAGATCGACCTGCTGCGCACTACAGTCAAGGTGCCAGGGAAAAGACCCCCGAGGGCCATCTCTACCTGCGCCGCGTCCGGCCCCAAAACTAACGGCCTTGCCAAGGACATGAGCAACTTACAGCTAGCACAGGCTCCAGGTAACACACCGACTGCAGGAATCATGGCTATCTGACTGTTTAGATAGACAAATTACTGCCGAATTTCAATTACTTACTGGCACAGAGCGTATATTAGTTAATACTGTATTTCGTAAGCGGAGGAAATGACGAGGAGGAAGCATTCGTTTACTGTAAACATTAACGTGTCAATATTTATTGCTATTAATTATCCATTTCATTTGAGATTCAGCCACCAGGAAAGGCTAATTGGAAAATTAAGGGTATTTTTTATTTATTTATTTATTTATTTATTTATTTATTCTTCTTCCATTTTTTTTCTGGTTTGTTTTTAATCATACACAATTTAAAGATTATTTCAAAATGAAGTATTCCTTTTGATGCCTTTATTCGCAGAGAGTTTCACATATAAGCACGTTTAAAATATTTATTTTCTCTAAAATATTTACGCATTTTTAACTTTGAATTTGTGGAAAAGCTCCGAAGCCGGGTAATACGTTTCCGAGTGATACGTTTTTTTTTTTTTAATTAATTTTTTTTTTTTTTTAGGAAGATTAATTCAGTCCGGTGTTACTACGGAATTGATGATGTAAATGTTTATGGCTCGTTTTTGTTGCGTTAATGATTAACATAAACAATTCAGCACGATTCTGTACAGTAAAAGCCCGACGCAAGCGTGTATTTATTAAACAGTGTCAGACTGTAGATGTTTGTCATTTAGTCTGTTTGTGCTAAAACTGAACATCAATTTAAACCCCCCAAGGATTCTAAAATACCCTGTGTATACACACACACACACACATATGCGCACACACACGCACACAGCTCCAGGAGGACCAAACTAATAGCATGAATATTCAGTGACCCATAATACATGTACTAATTATTGTCATGAATATTAATGTAATCAGCGCTGGCTCTCCAGTCAGCCAGCTCTGAAATGAGCACTAATGAGAGAGAGAGAGAGAGAGAGAGAGAGCAAGGAAAGGGAGGAGGGAGAAGAAGGATAATTCACTCAGTCATAAGGTAATGAAAGCTTTTGTACGTCAGGGATTGGACTCTGAGGCTGGGTCGGCAGAGCGATCAGAAGGACCTCTCATCTGTAATATCTCCTTTTGGGTGTGCGCCAATTACACACAGGCTCCACCATTACATGCTGAACAGCTGAGGCCGTGTGTGTGCGCACGTGTGCGCGCGTGACCCTCACACACTGCGTGTTCGGTTTTCTGGCCGCGAATGTAAAACTATAGTTTATCAGCCAACAGCCTGATCGGCGCGTGCCATTTCTCAGCTCCGACGGAGATTAAATCGAGTTGTGACATTTCACTGGGCGCGGCAGGCCTGTGGCTGTACCTCTGCACACAAACACACGCGAGGAACGTTCAGGGTGTCCGCAGAGAACGCGTTTATAATGTTGAAAAAGATGTCCACTCGGCGGCATCGTGTCCTCTTCTCCGTGTTACGGATGTTCTCGAGGCAGTAGGACTTGTGCGTTTTCTCTCATCTTGTTTCTCATGGCTCTTCCTAGGCTCTGTGAGCAGCAGCTCTTCCGCATCTCAGATGGCGAGCGGGATCAGTCTGGTGTCCTTTAACAGCCGGCCGGACGGCATGCATCAGCGCTCATACTCGGTGTCCAGCGCCGACCAGTGGAGCGACGCCACCGTCATCGCCAACTCGGGGGTCAGCACAGGTACACAAAGCCCTCCGAAGAGATTGCGTCCTCGGTACACGCTGCGGTCTTAGACGGGATCGTGAATAATTAGTATCGTGATTCCAAGTGTGCTCTAGAGAAACATGACTCGATCTAGAGAAATCGCAGGATTTCTTTACAAGTCAACCAGGTTTGTCCAGGGATGGATACGTTTAGTACCCTGGGACGTTCAGATTTTGTGTTCCATGGACGGAACACCAAATCTCAACGCAACGTGCCACATAATCACGTACTTGTTTTGTTTCCCTTCGTCTGTATTAGCTAACTAGCTGGTCGTACGTTATTATATTAAGTTAGCTACCACTTTTTTTTTTTTTTTAGCCTGTTAGGTTTCCACACAGCCGAAATATGGGACTGGATCTTTAACTTAGCTGCTGGGCTACTTGAAGATATACCTGACGGCTTTGTTATTCAAGCCACCGCTCGAGCTCCGTTCCTCTTCTGAGGTTTTAGATGTAATGGTAACACTGAAAAATCTGATGTACCCTGTATGTCCTTCAGCAAAAGCCTGTCAACTCACCTAGGTGCTAGATTATTATTATTATTATTATTCATTTTAAAACTCCCGGATAAACCAGCCATCATCATTCAGAACGCGTACGGGATGAACACACACCATAGTCGCCCACATCTGTAAATGTTCTGGCGCATTAGGAAGCTAAATATTCTGGGAACATCAAATGTATCCTATTAAATATTACTGACCTTAGCTAGGGTGCTGGATGAATTGTAATAGCGCGAATCGTACGTTCAAACACGTTGTATTGAAACGCATTCCCGATCGCAGCGTGGTCTTAAAAGGCTCAAATTTACCGAGTTTCTTCCCGGTTATCAGTTATCCAGCCTGAAAGAATAGACGTCGTCGAGCTGAAAATATAGATTAGTGTGCTTTCGAGAAATCTCTCCAAAGAACAGTATAATATTAAGCTCGCGGAGTTACTGATTAATGCCACATACCTTGACGCGGCATGTGCGGCTCTCCGTAGTTCACTAAAGCAACAGTGATCAGTTAGCACGCAGCACGAAGCCCTCTCAAACACACACACACACACGCACACACACACTGCCAATGCTCTCATACGTCTCTCATTGATTGCAGTGTCAAGCCCTAATGCTGCTTTAACTGTTTATCAGAGTAATGGGCCCTCACAGCGCCACATCGTCAATGGCACATTCATTCAGGAGTCTACGACGCTGATGGAGGGAGTGTTTCTGTACACAGTGTGTTCTACTTCAACTAGTCAGCAGTCAGAAAGAAGTCTCCGTGTGTGTGTCCCGGATACATGACCTGTCCGAGGGTAAAATTATGCTGACTGTCTTCCTCACACACGAGCACACAGAGTGACGGGAGTCAAAGACAGTGCATGTGGCTGGTTGGCCCTCTGCGCGTGTTTAGCCCCGCCTTCGTCCTCCTTATAGCCGAGCAAGCTGTGAAACGCTTAAACAGGTTCCCAAAGCACCCCACACACACACACACACACACACACACACACACACACACACAGTGCGCTTGATTTTGTGCTTGGGTTCAGATCTAGGAAAATATATATTTACACTCAGAATGTATAAAATAATCTGATTACAGCAAAAAATAAATAAATAAATAAATAATTTTATTTTTATTTTTTTTTTACATGCACAAAACATTATAAGCACATATCCTTTACCAGCAAAACGATTAGTTTCATTACGTTTCCCTGTATCAAGGTGGTATATTTGCTGGGGGTTTATTTATTTATTTTTTTAAATCAAGTAGCTTGTAAGTTCTTGTTTTTATCAGTGCTACGTTTGTTATAATATCGAACGTCGAGAACCCAACGTACTGCGCTTATTCCCGGTAATGAGTCCGCGTTTGAGTCGCGTTACTGGACGTTAATTGTTTGGAAATGATTTATAGTTCTGCTCTTCTATGAGCTGTCTCTACTGCGATCCAGAGATGGAAATGAGCTTCTTCCTCATCCGTTTCTGTCCAGCTGCTTCAGCGTGTGAGAACATTTGAAAGAGATCAGTTTTACCGTGTGAATTCACCTGACTTCACTGGGCTAAAATCCAGATGTCTTGTTTAAAAATAAATAAATAAATAAATAAATAAATGTTGACAGTGCTTTAACATTTTCAAAACAAGACATCTGATTGGAAGACTTCTGGTTGAAGGTGCATTGTATGCTGTTTATTTGACCAACTCGAGTAGTCTGATTATTAGTGTGTACACCAGTCATACATGTGACAGTGACACCTATGAAGAGGTGGGATATATTATTCAGCAAGTGAACAGTCAGTTCTTGATGTGTTGGAAGCAGGAAAAATGGGCAAGCGTAAGGATCTGAGCGACTTTGACAAGGGCCGGATTGTGATGGCTAGACGACCGGGTCAGAGCATGTCCAAACCAACAGGTCTTGTAGGGTGTTCCTGAAATGCAGTGGTTAGTACCTACCAAACGTGCTCCTAGGAAGGACAACTGGGTTTGAGGAACGAAGAGTTCAAGGTGTTGACTCGGGATCCAAATTCCCCAGATCTCAATCCGATCGAGCATCTTTGGGATGTGTTGGACAAACAGGTCCGATCCATGGAGGCCCGACCTCACAGCTTACAGGACTTAAAGGATGTGCTGCTAACGTCTTGGTGAAGATCCCACAGCACACCTTCAGAGGTCTTGTGGAGTCCATGCCTCGACGGGTCGGAGCTGTACAGGTGGCACAAGAGGGACGTACACACTATTAGGCAGGTGGTTTTAATGTTGTGGCTGATCAGTGTATATGTAGTGTTCCCTCGGATTAGATCTCCTTCTCGTAGTGCTGTACTTCTCACCTGTCTCCTGTTCTATTACACTTCATGTGCATCGGTTCTTTGCTTCAGTCACTGTACCTTTAAGTCTATACGACATGATTGATGTGTAAACTGGATAGAGTCTGACCCGCGCTCAGCTACAATGCGAGTGAGGACTCTGAAGGGCTCCTGATTTTGTGTCTGTGTGTGTGTTTCATAAGTAGCCGTTCTGTTGCTCTAATGATGTGCTTGGCTCGCAAGATCTGAGCTGACAGCCGTTTGTCACTTCTTGCCTCAGGAGTCGGTCGACAGCAGCGAGATTCTCTCTCTCACTTTCTATCTTCTGCTTGAAGACAGGATGGAGGGAGGTGGATAAAGTAATTAGCTGAGGGTCTTGTGCACCGTGGCTCACAGAGCTTATAAGCGGCCGCAGTCCCCCTGTGGGGTGAGACTCTGTTGGAGCAGAAAGAGCACGAGAGTCATCATTTACTAAGCTCTCGGCCTCACCTTTGTTTCCTATCTGACCTATGCGTCAGTGTGAAGTCAGAACGCTAAATGCTCTGCTTAAAGGTTAAACATGTGACTTGCGTTACTAGCATTTAGCTAGCTATTTGGGGTTGGCGGGACGACTTGGGGGTGAATGCAAATTTGATGTTCCTTGTCGTTTCTTCCCATTTGTGCCAGTTTGCCCCAGAGCACCTAATCTTGCACCAACATAATGCGCCTGGCCCTCAGCCTGTGGCACTCGCTGCCCTCTCTGCTTTAATTATGGCAGGAGTAATGTAATGAGGGTGTCTCTTTGATTCTTGGTTGCACGTGGGAGTGGGGGTCAGAGGTCAGGGGTGAGAGGTTTGTGCTCCAGGGCAAAAACGTGGCTTAGCCTGTTGAGCAGTGTTCCTATTTTCAGGCCAGTCTGAAGCCAACAAACCCTCATATTTACTCTTGTCCCCTCTTTCTGACAGGAGTGTGAATGTCTCTCTCTCTCTGCCCCTCTTTTTGTCGCTGTCTCTCTCTGTCTGTCTCTAACTGTATCTGTCATTCTGCGTCTCTCCCTCTCTCATTTCTCTGTCTCACTTTGTCTCTTTTTGTGTCTGTGTATGTGTTTAAGCTTACCAACAGGAAGACATCACTTTGGCCTTCTCATCAGCCATCTGAAAGTGGCCTGTGTGTGTGTGTGTGTGTGTGTGTGTGTGTGTGTGTGTGTGTGTGTGTGGCAGGTGTTTTTAATTTGAGAATAATGTGGAAATCGGAACCTCAGGAACAGCCTGAGAGAGGAAGAGAGGAACAACCCCACAGAGAGGAAGTCGGATGTCCCATTTCCTGTCATTGAACTCCACCCCCCGACCCCCTCCTTCCCCCCCATCCTCAACCTCCGCGATCACGCTGATCAACTGCTGCATGCCTTCTCGTACAATAGAGCAAGCTAGAGAGCATGGCCACGATAGAAAAACGGCGCAAAATGGCGCGTACGTGTGGCGTGTCCGCGCTCGGACCGAGAGGCCGAGGTCGTTAAACACTCCGTGAGGACAGCTTCCTGTCAGTAGAGATAAGTTGTCATGTTTTCCACTCGAGCAGAGACTAAACGGTTGTAAAATAAGTTATGAGTGTCCTTGGGGGCTCGGTGAGCGCGCTCAGTGGCAGCCTGCCCCACTCACCCAGCCAGATATTGATGTGATCCGAATGTTATTTTATTCTGCCTCTAGTCCCAGCTGTCAGCTGCACGTGATGAGTAAACGGTGCCTACCAAATGCCAGCGCTATCAGGCCTGATGTTACCACTGCTTCTCATGCACCTAGAGCACATCACTGGCTTCGGGGCTAATTCTGTGGATGTATGGGCTTGTGAGATCTGACCACTGACATTTCTCTCTTATGGTGTCTTTCTGGGTTTCTCTCTCTCTCTCTCTCTCTCTCTCTCTCTCTCTCTCTCTCTCTCTGCTGTAGATACTGGTCTGGGAGACTCGGTTTGCTCCAGTCCCAGTATATCCAGCACTACCAGTCCTAAGATGGACCCTCCTCCATCGCCACACGCCAACCGCAAGAAACACCGCCGGAAGAAGAGCACCAGCAATTTCAAAGCTGATGTCTTCTCCGGTACAGCGGAAGGTAACAACAACCTCTGGCACTCATTCATTTCTCTTTGAATCTGCTGTGCTCCATGGGTTTTTGCTTCATTTCCTTTAGCCAGTCCACCTCGACAGGCACACGAACCTCACGCCCACGTTCTTCAAATTTACCGTACGGGTGGAGTGTGTTTAACTCGATTAGGGCTGCAACTTACGAGTATTTTTCATAATCGATTAATCGGTTGATTATTTTTCCTTTAGACATATTGTTTTACTTATGTTTACTTTGATCGAAGTGTTTTACTTCGACATCACAGATCTTATACACTGCGAACGAGGAGCAATGCGTCCCCGTCACTAATAGATCGCTCCCGTTATAATCGACAGCAGAATTTACACTGTATATTGACAATAAACCTGGATTAAACTAAACCCCTTAAGCAACTCGCACCAGTTTCCCCAAGCCCTTGCAGAGCATGGAGCATCATGGGTATAAACACAAACAAAAGTCCGTGCTCGTGCATCGCCATCGCGCTTCCGTGCTACGCAAACTCGGCTCAGTTTCTTACACGTCCCAATCTTTCCTGCTTCCAACACGTCGCCGTTGAGAACCGAGTGCTCCCTTGCTGCCTAAAATATCCGACCCACTGACACGTGCCACTGAAACGGCGTCATCAGTGTCACCTGTCAGTGGTTTTAACGTCATGGCTGACATATTATTGTGAGTTTCAGTTGAAGTACGATGATTGGAGTCCGTTAGTAGGTTTGTAAACCGAGCAGCGTCTGTTCAGGACAGGACGGGAAAACGGCTCTGCTTCGGCGCCGCTATTGTGCACTTAAGAGCGGATCCTAAACGAATCAATTGTGTCTTTACTTCGGATACAACCGTGCTGAAAGATAAGTCCTGGAGTGGAATCATTTATTCAAGGCTGATGCAGAACTTCAGCTGGTGGGGAGATTTTCATGTTGTTACCCTCGTGTAACTTATACCAGTACACTCGCAGCGAGTAGTACGTATAGTTTGAATAATTTAGCATATAGATGCCATGGCGTTCGAAATACACACACTCACAACCAGTACTGTGTGTGTTCTGCTTGATGAGTGGAAACAGCTGACAGGGCGAGTGTGCTGAGTAATTACTACACACGCAAACCTATTCAAATGCCACCACGTACAGGATTATATACATTCTGTCTTTATATATATATATATTTATATATATATATATAAGGAATAAATCATGATACAACATGGTGGTGTGATTGATTGACTTGTCATATTAGTGAAAAACTGCAAAGCACTCCGTCCTGAAGACTTTCCTTGTTGGAAAAGGAAAACTTCCACTAGGGACTCCTTCCAAAATGAACCATCTGACCGAAAAGTTCATCATTTAAATACATTTTTGTACCTGTTGCCAATCCCTGTGTATGCTGTTACCATAGAAACAATAACCTGTTAGGACAAGTGCATTAATATAAGCTTCGGATTTACCTTGCAGCCAGACCGTCTCTCCGAGCTGCCGTTATCGAACACTAATCAAGTCCTTATCTGACCAATCAGAATCGAGAATTCCGCGTCGCCGTGGTAGAAGAGACGTTTAATATGTTCGTGATTATATCCAAACGAATGCGTTTACTCAGTCTAGTATATACTTTATAGCCTTGTCGAAAATTCTACACTTCTGTCACTGTGTGTGTGTGTGTGAGACGGTGTTGAGATGATCAATGAGTGTGTGTCAGCTCAGAGCGTGTGTGATTAATTGGACCAGGCTTGTGTGGGTGGCTTCCTCCTCCTCCTGGGAGCAAAGGATTAGTGCTTGTTTAAATTGTTCCCAATCGACCTTATTGATCTGTTCCCAAAGGGGGCCAATCTGATAGCAGTGAAGTGTGTGTGTGTGCGCAGTGTCGGTCTAAAATATCAGTTGAGCTAAGCATGTGTCTATTCTGTCTCTGTTCGGAGATCCACCGATGATTAGCAGTATATTTTGGAATCCCTCAGTACATCCTGTACAGGAAGTAGAACTGGGAAATCTGCTATACCGATTATTATTGTTATTATTATGGTGATAAACACACTTGAACACTTTACTGAGAGCATTGTTGGCCATTCAGGTTTTCTCACTGGCGCCACCATGTGGACACACCTACAGTAGCCTCAGTGCAAAAGAAGCTTTGGAGCTGTGTATCCGAGGGCCTGACACCTCCATTTGGAAAAGAATAGCGATGTCTTGTATATCTCTCTTGAGATGAGATCTTGATACACGAGCGGTGGTGTAATGTGTGAAAGATACAGGTAAAGCTGACAACTTTTCCATCCATGACTTACAGATGTGAGTCAGAGGCACGTGCCACAGGTGAGGTTCAATTGGCCGCTTATAGGAATGCCGTTCCACCCACATTAGCGCACCGTCTTGCTAATGGAACGTGACTTCGCATTTAGCATGCTGAAATTGGGGGTGGTGAGGTGAGGGTTGGAAATCGGTAGAAACATAGCCCTCGGAAAGATTTGTGACTTTTAGTCACAATTTAAATATTAATCTGAATTTAAATATTAACTTTATTTGATTAAAGTAATGCTTACACTGGTGTTTTAGCAGTTAAGGTAAGTTGAGATCCCACTGTTGTGCCATGAAGGAAGGCCTTTAACTTTCACATGCTCGGATGTGTGCTCGAATATGCCAAGCATGATGTAAATGTAATATAGATTTACGGCTGTCGAAGCCTTATGGAATTAGTCTGGGGTATTCCCATAATATTGAATTATTTATTTATTTATTTATTTATTTATTTATTTTTGGCCTTGTCTTAGTTTTCTGTGACTCCCCCCATTCCGTTTTCCCTAGAGAGAGCAATGGGCATGTCTAGGTGCCCACGGCTTTAGGCTGAGCATGGCCCTCTCACCATGACCCCATTCATCTGCCAGGCACTTAAGTGAACTATTATAAATAATCTACAATATTGAAATCTTTTATCAGATGTGTCACTTCCATTATTCAATACGCGATTAGTAACAGTCTCCCAATTTAGCCATTAAGCACTTGCGCGTGGGGCCTGGGACGGCCGTCGTGCTCTTGCTGTGGTGAAAGATCAGCCTGTCAGCAACTCTGTTATTCATGAGCTCTGCTGGCCAGGTACTGCCCACACATACACACACCCCACACACACACACACACACACTCAGCTGAGTACTGCCTACACACACACACACACACACACACTCAGGTGAGTGCTGCCCTCATCCACACCTCACGTAATCTTTTAGCTAACACACACACACGCACATTCAGCTTCCTGCAACAGTTTATCCAGCAAACATGCGACCATACAGCCAAGTACTTCATATATTGTTCAGATGTGTAACAGGCATGCACACAGACACATTTTTGTCTACTTCTCCATTCCAGTGAGCTCCCATACTCTGGGTAATTTTTCTCGACCCTTGAAGGAATCACGCGCCAGGAATCTCTGGAATTTTGCAGCCCAGCTGTGTGTCTGAGGTCGCCGTGGTGCCGAGAATCCTTCATAGTGGCAAGGCTGCAGAATTGGATGAGATTCAACCAGAGGTGTCAAATGCACTGAACGAGTTTGGGTTTTGCCGCTAACCCGCCTCTTCAACATTTGTATGGAGATCTGGGGCAGTGCTCTTGCTCTGGCAAACTGGGATAAGTGGTCCCTCATTATAAAGAAGGGAACCGTTGCGTGTGTTTTAGTTGTAGGGGAGTCACACTCCTCAGCCTACCAGGGCAGGGTCCTGGTGAGTAGATAGTTGAACCTAGCATTCGCAAGGAACCGCGTGGGTTCCGGCCAGACCATGGAAGAACGGACCAGCTTTTTACTCTTGCACGGCCTTGTGAGGGGTCGTGCGAGTATGCTTGTCCATATGTTTTGTTGATTTGGAGAAGGCTCACGATCACGTGCCTAAACAGGTGTTGTGAGAGGTACTGTAGACGTACGGGGTATCTGGATTGCCACTTTGTGTGATCTGGTCTCTGTATATTCGAAGTGCTGTGTGTTAAGTCAAGTCATTTAATGTCGGTGTTGGTCAAATCGGGAGTGTGTCCCGTCTACACTCCTTTTGGTGGTTTTCATGGTCAGAATATCAGGACACAGCCAAAGTTTGAGAGGTGTCTAATATGGGTTATGGGTAATATGGTAATATGGGGTTGATGAGAGGATCTGGTCAGCGGCAGCAGTGTTATAGCCGTTGTACTGGACTGCGATGCTGAAGCATGAGCTCAGTTTGTGTACGAGGCTCACTGATTACCGGTCATTCTACATCGCTATCATCACATATGATCACAAGCTGTGAGTAATGACCAAAGGAATAACGTTGCAGGTACCAGTGATGGAAATGAGGTTCCTTCACTGAGCTCAGTGATCATGGAAGAGCTGTGGATTAAAAATGCTACTGAATCGTCTGTATTTGCAGTGGTTTGGCCACTTTTCAGGAATCCACCCCCCCACCCCCGGGTAGGCTTTTACAGGCATGCCCCATTGGACGGAGAGACCAGGTCAGGACCTCATTGAAAGACTATGTCTCCATGGTGCATCTGGGAAGCCCCCAGGAGATGCTGAAATCTGTGGCTGTGAAAAGAGAAGTCTGTACTGACTTCAACAGCCTATTGCCAGCCTCATGCGTTTTGGGAAAAGCAGAATGAATAAATGAACAGGCAACACGACTGCCATCTAAGGATGAGACGAACAGTAAAGGAAAGAAATAAAAACTGACCCTACCTTTAAGGGGAATGCGTTTACAGAACATGCTTACATGAGCAAAATTAGGCGTGTGAGAGTTTTATGCTGGAATCAGTAAGTTATCGGACACATATTTCAAAGTACTAGCGCCCATTTGTCTCGAATCATAAGTTCCACATTTGTAGCCGTCTGTCTTTAATCACATGCACTGCCTATAATGAGAACTTAAGAAGTGTGAGTCCTCTCTTTAATTTCAACTCTCCTGATCTGCCAATAACACCCCATATATCCCCCCCCCACCCCAATACCACTAATCTTTCACCCTGGAAATCAATAAATCCCAAACTGCCATGTGTCTTACTGCTGCCTTTAAGTGTGCCAACACCGGTCTGAAGCTGAAGTAACACACATGTGCTGCTTGGCTGATCCACAATCTCAGATCATAGATCATCCACACGGACATAAGTGGCCCTTGTTAAGTAATTACCGCTCGCTGGGCATGTATTTTTCAAACAATTTGTTTGAAATGTTATCCTGGAGCAGCGGTGAGGGGGGGGGGGCAGGCAGTGTGAGGTGCATGAAAGCACCTGAGCCGAGTCAAGCGCAGGGACAGAGGCAGGCTTTTAAAGCCCAGGGTGAGCGAGAGAGAACATTCCTGGCACTCACAGGTGTTCTCTGGCTCAAACAAGGGTGACTTGCGACTATTTAATGAAAGTGTTCTGCGAGCCAGCGGGAACAAAGAGCGCATGTCCCCGCTCTGTCTAATGGTATGGTAAAATGGACATTGCCATTGCTCTTGCTCTGTAGCATACCGCTAAAGCGAACCATCTCTGATCCCCAAAGGGAAGGAAGAGATCTTTCAGTGTGAATATAAAGAAATACATTGTTATTGGTGAAAATGTACTCTGGAAGGTGAAGAAAGTGGGACACAACTGGACTTTGAGAATAAATCTCTTTCCAGCACCCCACGTTTTGCTAATGTACCCCCAGTCTATTGTGTGGAAAATAGCTCCTTTTTTTTTTTCTGGGTACACAAGTTTTATTTGTACGGCTTTTTGATCACACAAACAGGTTTATTTTTCCACAGCTACTGTTGTGTGACAAATGTCCTTGCTGGCCCAAGGGGAAAAAGGAGTGCTCGGAGGTAAAGTGGATACACTCCGAGTCGGCCTCGACACGGCCTGTGAAATGAGGTGTTATTTTTCAAAATAAATAAATAAATAAGGGGTGAAGACACGCACTGTGTGGGGTATTAGTCTAGATGTATGAGGTTGTACAGCTCCGAGAGTGCTTATCTGTAGTACCGTTTTTCCTGCTACCACCTTGTCCATGTTTTTTGTTGTTTTTTTTTTAGACGCCCCCCCCCCTTCTCCAGCACAATTGTATACAATACAATACAATACAATACAGCTACATATATAAGGATTAAAACAGGAAAACGGTGTGCTGTTATAGGAAAACGATCATTTTTTGCGGGGGGTGAAAAGAAGTCCGGATCACCAGAGAGGTCTTTTAGAGAAATTATGAATACGACATCATGAATGAGTCTGCAACGTTGCTCATAATTCTAACACGCGTCCGGTTGCCTTGTGCGCTACCAGATATTCAAATTGACCTGCTTTATCTGCACATTTTTTGTAGACACGTTGGATGATGTAACGTCACGCGAGTCGATAAGGAAGAGGTCAGGATCCAGGACTCCCGACCCCCGTCCGCTTCTTCTCCCCTCTCCCTCAACCCCGCTTTTATTTACTTGTTCAATATGAATACATATTTCTTTCCAGATGCGAACAACTTGTGTAATATTTTCCAGGTTATTAATGCTGTAAAAGGGTGCGAATAATATGGGAATTAATGACCTGTGTCACAAAGCAATACTGTGTGCTTTGACATTTTGCTCGGTTAATTTGTGTTTCCAGCCATGTAGGCTCCACGCTCTGCGTCCCAATCCCCCCACCCACCCTGTTCCGTCTGCGGCGCGGGCGTGTAGCGTCTGTGCAGGCAACAGTGTGCGTCGCGGATGGGGTTTATGGATAAAGGTTGCTTGTGTCAGACCACAAATTGTTCTGTGAGCTTGCCCCAAAGCAAAAGTGATGCTCTTATTGTAAGACTGTGTGTGTGTGTGTGTGTGTGTGTGTAATTTTTGGACACAGTGTATTGTAACAGTAACCATTTACAGTGATACACTTGGAAATTTAATCCGTGATCGCTGATTCTGTGAACCTGCCTACCTTTAACGTGTTACAGCGGCAGTTGTCTGTGCAACACATGCTGCCGTAATCGTTTTAGTTCATGATGACCGTTCAGTCTTGTTTCCTCGTTCTCTTTAGAAACATGAATATGTCAAGCTTCAGGTGCGGTGGAAATCCTATAAAGCGCTGCTAAATAGTTTATAGTTGATTACTAACGTGTACTGTTTGTGCATTAGTAATAAACGCCGGTAAACCGGAATAGAAGCGTAGCTGGTTCCGTGAGGTAGTGGCGTATTTACTGTAGACTTGTACCTTGAAAACGTACCGTGTATGTTACAGCGGATTTGAACGACGGTCGGTCACCTCATTTGGCAGGAAACGGGCGAGGAGTGGAGGTATAGCAGCTCGATGACCTTTCGTTGTGATTCTGAGTTTTATTAATCGCGTGTTACACATGCTTAAAGGATTTGGTGGGGGAAGGGGGCGGGGCTTTAAATTATGTCGCCGTATCTTGCCTTTCTGGATTGTTGGTTTCCATAATTGTCCTATGCTCACCCTCTTCTTCAAAAAAGCAATGCGGTTTAATTAGCATGGGAATGTCACGACTGACCCCGAAGGGCCCGGTGCCTTTGAAGGGTGGACCAAATCGAGAATGGGACGCTCCAGTGATCCTGAACCCAGAGAAACGCTCAGAATAGAATTGTTACATTATCCAGCTTCCCTTCCTTCTTTAAGGCTTTGTGTTAAAGTAGAGGTTGATGTAGCATTAAAGGGTTATTTTAACCAAACTGTGAAGGGAAGCTACTGTTTTCGGCAAGTGTCCGGTTATCATGTTACCAATGGTTAAACGTTGCCTTGAAGCTCCTTTTAATGGTGTAGTTTTGATCAGTTGGGCGCGGTTAGCAGGTGGCTAATCGTCCCTTTGATCACAAGGTTGATATGGATCAAATAGCCCCGACTCTATGGGTTTATTGTGAGGTTAGAAGCAGAGCACCTTGTTATAAGGTGAAGTTCTTGATGTCGATCGATTGGAATGTGAAATGTTTTGAGCAATTTTTGCACGGTTTGCAGTAAGATCTAAAGATAACGTTTGGTACGTAGCACAAACAGGATTAGGTTTAGTTAACGTTAAGCTTTTATGGTGATGACGGTGGTCTTGCGGTTCTCAAGGTGTGGTCTTTTGGCACCAGCTTGAAAACAGATGGCGTTTTCTCTGCCAGTAATCTCCTTTTAAAAGCATTAATATATTTGACCAAAATGAATGGCTCCTATAGGCTGCTTTCAGACTGCCTTGGCTGATCGTTGTAAGCAACACATGGAGTGCTAAATATGCGTTTTGTATGTAATATGATCAAAACATAATTTTGAATGGAAATATTTGCCATGTGGCACAAGTAGGAGCAGCTTTATGTAACATTAAGCATTAGCTTTTATAACGGCTCTAATGCAAGCCTCACGTTTTGATCCTTCCGGGAGCAGTTGCTGTGGAAATTATTCCGAGCGTGGGTTCCGTCGGCGTCTTAAGGGATTCGGGTTTTCAGCTCTCTTCTAGCATACGTGGTAGCCCCAGCAGGACCTTGTGTGATAGGATCCCAATTAGCAGAATGATTGACTGAGGAATAGAAAGCAGAGAGCGAGTTTTCCTGCTGATTGAGCTTGTGAAATTGCCTCTCGGGGAGAAGCGTCTCTCAGTTCTCTTGGAACCGAGTGTGAATAGAACAGAAAGCTGAGGGATTGTTTGAAGTCTTACTAGTGGATGGGATAATGATTTCAGATATTATACAGACGTTGGGACATCATTGACAAATCATTCAGGAGCCTGAGATGTTTTGTGAATTTGAGTGTCTGTTCACCGTTGTGGGATTACGCGATTCTTCTGCCAATTTAGACTTTTTGCTGCTATGTTACGATGGCTGTAAGAAAGTTGTAAAACATAGTTTTTTTTCATCTTGTTTGCTCTTCTCCAGATGCTCCTGACTGGCATGGAGTTGAAACTACTTGTGTGTGTGTGTGTGTGTGTACAGGGATATTGCCTCACTGATTGCTGCTTCATTATGTAATTACGTCCTCCTGAGTAAATTATAAACAGAGTGTGTAAAGTGTGTGATCTCCTGTGCCCTGGAGATCAGGTTTCTGGGGGGCTCCCTTTGAACGTGACGCACAGCGAAGTCTCATCAATGTGAATTCTTTCAGTTGGCCATCTGCGTGCCCTTGCCAGCCATGTCCCTCCCTCTTCATCTAGTCAATACCCTTTTGTTCTTAACATTTTCCAAATGTGACCCTCTACATAGCTAAATAATGTGTCCTGTGTCCTTTGGAGCTCTTATTGACGTGTGATTGGCCCATTAACCTAAACTAGACCCTAGTTAGTAGATCCATATGTCACCTTGTTGAGGGAACTGTTTGCTGAGGGCTAGCGACTGATTTTTTTTTTTTTTGACTGATCCGGGCTGTGATTAGCGGGCTATTGTAATCGGAGGCTCCGGAGAAGTCCTGAAGTTCAGGAAGTCTTACGTTGTGTGTCCTATGCAACAGGTGCAAGATCATGCTACGGATTCTTCCCGGCTCCTTACATGCGACGTGATCAAAAGTAATCCATCCGTGTATTGTAAACGAAGTATTCCTTATGTGTGCGCTTGCTCATCCATACACGTGTGATGAATCTGAGCTTGATCGAACTTGTGTCCATGAAGCTTTGTTTGTAGAAAAGGGATGCACAAATAAACTTATTTAAGCCTGATATAATACTAAGGATGGCTGTGGATGATGCCAAACGGAGACTTTAAAGATTTGGAATTCCCAAAACCAGTTTATGCCCAGTTTGACCCTGTCTTCAGTAGATAATTCAATGGATACTGTACTTAAGAACTGCTGCTGTAAGCATAAAGGCTTTGATGATCATATTGAGAAGCCTTTCATCACACGTAGTAATGATTCATCATCAAATCAGGTTTCTCTCAAGGTTTCTTCGTCATCTCTGGGAGTTTTACGTTGCCAGTGTCACCTCTAGCTTGCCCGTTATGGATCTAAATATGACTCTCCATGTGTAAATTTCTGTCAAGCGGCTTTGCGACATACTGCTAAAAGAGAACACAAATGACATTGAATTGAACGTTCTGTCCCACCAGCTCATCGGTGCAAGAAGTGGAAACTTTCATGGCGTGCGGTAGCTCAGTGCTTAAAGCTCTGCGTTAGTCAACAGAAGGTTCTGGAGTTATAAATATCCTGAGCCATGCTTTGTATCCAAAATAGCCACAACTCTCAAAATCAAAAACGAAATAATAAAATAAATTTAAAAAACAGCTGAATTGATCTTTGTCTTTGTAGCACTCTGTTCCGGAATTAAATCGTCCTAGTGGTGTGTGTGTGTGTGTGTGTGTGTTCTGTGTGTATGCTAACTCTTGCGATATCTTTGTCTTGTAGAGCAAGAAGAGAATTTTGAGTTCATCATTGTGTCACTGACGGGTCAGACGTGGCATTTTGAAGCAACTTCATATGAGGAGCGTGACGCCTGGGTGCAGGCCATCGAGAGCCAGATCCTGGCCAGCCTGCAGTCCTGTGAGAGCAGCAAGCAGAAGGTAGCATTCCACCATGCCTCCTCATATCATTCCATATCCTTCAAGAAAACGCCTTGTTGATGAGAAAGGTCTGAGGAAAATGGCCAGACTGGCTCCAGCTGCCAGGAAGGATAATAGTAACTCGTATAATCACTCTTTACCACCGTGGTGAGCAGAAAAGCCTCTCAGCATGCACAAAATATCAGACCTCGAGGTGGACGGGGAACAACAGCAGAAGGTTAGACTCCTGGCAGCCAAGAACGGGAATCTGATGCCGTCATGGGAACAGGCTCACTCAGACTGGACAGTTGACGATTAGAGGAAAAAAAAAAAAACATCACCTGCTCTTTTTCCAGCCTTGTCCAGTTTCGGTAATTCTGTGACCATGATAATCTCAGATTCTTGTTCTTGGCTGCCAGGAGTCTAACCTTCTCCTGTTGTAGCCCTTCCACCTCAAGGTTTGTACTGTCGAGTGTTCTGAGATGCTTTTCTGCACACCCTGATTGAAAAGAGTGCCTATGCGAGTAATTATAGACCTCCTCTCAGCTCAAACCTGTACACCCTCTGCACACAGGGTGTTTATTTTTTCTTTTTCGCACTGTTGTGTGTGTGAAAATCTGTATACAAGTGTAAGAAAAACGAAAGACCGAGCACAAGGAAACCGTAAGAATTGGTACGAATTAACCGTCAACAGAAGTACGGATGAAACTATAGGAAGGTAAAATAGATTAGGCTGACTAAGAAAGCATAGAAGTTTGCAAATTGAGTACAATATGCAATAGTCTCTTTGATTTTAGGTTCACTGTTGTACAGGGATGGCTTTTATCTGCTTAAATAAACATTGCTTGATGTTCACCTTCACACCGTATACAATGTCGCTTAAAAATGTCACCGTTGCAGCCACCTAAACTTGTCCCCCACCACACACACAATTACAAATGGCAATTACTTTCGAGCTAATATGGCCCCAATAGGATTGCCTGATCCCCCGCTCCAGTCTCAGTTCTCTACCCGCTTGCTGTGTTTACGCCCCAGGCCATGACCACCTGATGTTCAGAGTACCTTTTACTGTGCCTCCATTCTATTTATTTCCCTCCTCTTGTTTTTTTTGTTTTGTTTTGTTTTGTTTTCTTATTTCTTACTTTATCTTAATGTTGTATTGTGCAGGTCAGTGTATGCCAGTTACAGGTCTCTGATCAGAAATAATAGTAGCGTAGTCAAGAATTATTTTCTAATTACGGTGAAAATATTGATGATTGTGTTTGTGTGTTGATCCACAGTCACGTCTGACCAGCCAGTCTGAAGCAATTGCACTGCAGTCGGTCAGGAATATGAGAGGAAACTCTCGCTGCGTGGACTGCGAGGCCCAAAGTGAGTTATTCTTTTATCAGTACAGAGGAATGTGACGGCAAAACAGGTCCTTCATAAAGACACACTCCCTCTCTTGCTGTTTCGCCCTGCAGACCCTGACTGGGCCAGCCTGAACCTCGGAGCTCTCATCTGTATTGAGTGTTCAGGTATCCACCGGAACCTCGGCACTCACCTGTCCCGTGTGCGCTCTCTCGACCTGGACGAGTGGCCTCTCGAGCTCATCAAGGTCATGTCTGCCATCGGCAATGACCTGGCCAATACTGTGTGGGAGGCCAACGCACAGGGGCGACTAAAGCTTGCACCTGACGCCAGCAGGTAAGATAGCATTACCTCACAATTGGGTCAAAGTGCACCGGGTCCCCTTAAAACAGCTCTTCACATGTCTTGCCATATATATATATATATATATATATATATATATATATATATATATATATATATAGTGAGTACACCCCTAAGTGAAAATGTCCAAATTGGGCCCAATTAGCCATTTTCCCTCCCCGGTGTCATGTGACTTGTTAGTGTTACAAGGTCGCAGGTCTGTTAAATTTGGTGTCATCGCTCTCACACTCCCTCATACTGGTCACTGGAAGTTCAACATGGCACCTCAGGGCAAAGAACTCTCTGACGACCTGAAAAAAAGAACTGTTGCTCTACATAAAGATGGCCTAGGCTATAAGAAGATTGCCAAGACCCTGACACTGAGCTGCAGCACGGTGGACAAGACCATACAGCGGTTTAACAGGACAGGTTCCACTCAGAACAGGCCTCGCCATGGTCCACCAAAGAAGTCGAGTGCACATGCTCAGCGTCATATCCAGAGGTTGTGTTTGGGAAATAGACGTATGAGTGCTGCCAGCGTTGCTGCAGAGGTTGAAGGGGTGGGGGGTCAGCCTGTCAGTGCTCAGACCATACGCCGCACACTGCATCAAATTGGTCTGCATGGCTGTCGTCCCAGAAGGAAGCCTCTTCTAAAGATGATGCACAAGAAAGCCCACAAACAGTTTGCTGAAGACACGCAGACTAAGGACATGGATTACTGGAACCATGTCCTGTGGTCTGATGAGACCAAGATAAACTTATTTGGTTCAGATGGTGTCAAGCGTGTGTGGCGGCAACCAGGTGAGGAGTACAAAGATAAGTGTGTCTTCTACAGTCAAGCGTGGTGGTGGGAGTGTCATGGTCTGGGGCTGCATGAGTGCTGCTGGCACTGGGGAGCTACAGTTCATTGAGGGAACCATGAATGTCAACATGTACTGTGACATACTGAAGCAGAGCATGATCAGTGTGCAGTATTCCAGCATGATAACGAAACCCAAACACACCTCCAAGACCACCACTGCCTTGCTAAAGAAGCTGAGGGTGAAGGTGATGGACTGGCCAAGCATGTCTCCAGACCTAAACCCTATTGAGCATCTGTGGGGCATCCTCAAACGGAAGGTGGAGGAGCACAAGGTCTCTAACATCCACCAGCTCCGTGCTGTGGTCATGGAGGAGTGGAAGAGGACTCCAGTGGCAACCTGTGAAGCTCTGGTGAACTCCATGCCCAAGAGGGTTAAGGCAGTGCTGGAAAATAACGGTGGCCACACGAAATATTGACACTTTGGGCCCAATTTGGACATTTTCACTTAGGGGTGTACTCACTTTTGTTGGCGGCGGTTTAGACATTAATGGCTGTGTGTTGAGTTATTTTGAGCGGACAGCAAATTTACACTGTTACACAAGCTGTACACTCACTACTTTACATTGTAGAAAAGTGTCATTTCTTCAGTGTCGTCACACGAAAAGATATCAAATATTTACAAAAATGTGAGGGGTGTACTCACTTTTGTGAGATACTGTGTGTGTGTATATATATATATATATATATATATATATATATATATATATATATATATATATATATATACACACACATACATACACACACATATATAGTATATGCGACTTTCAGTCTCTCTCTTCTGCATTTTTTCGTCTCTCCTAAGTCAGCTCATATATTTGTTGTTAATGCATAGAAGTGTCCCTTTGTAGTTAATGGACTGCAATAACACCTCGAAAGTTTATTTACTTGGCAGACGCATACACCTGAACAGATCGCGACTAAGGATCTTGCTAAGAGGTCCAACAATGGTTCAGGACCTACGCTTCTAAACAAACAAACAAACAAAAAAAACCCCCAAACGTATCTATGCTTTAATACTTGTTTTAGGTGGGTGGGGGGGGGTTCGAAATTATTTGAAGGAAATTTTAAGGTGTTTATATTTTTCATGTTGTTTTCGACTATTACCCTTAGCATATTTGTGAAACAAAGCTGGCGAAACTTATTGTACTTCGAGTCAAAAAAAAACATGTTTGAGATTTATTAATGCAAATAAATCCCTTTTTACGTTCGTTCGTCTTAAGGTGCTCTGCAAAAAAAAAAAAACACTTAGGTGCTGCGCCTAAGCCTTTCTATGGTGAAGAAAACCCTGTTGTTTATTGCCGTATACAATTAAAAATTCCAGCACTGGAAGTCGATCTAAAAATCAGCAGTCTGTGACTGGAGGAGGGAAAGACTATAATGTGCAGAGCCTGAGGGCAAGTAATTACTGATGAACATCGTCCATATCTGAGCGGACAATCGCGGATCCAAGTTGGACTATCGGATCCCTTTAAAAAAAAAAATCGCATTTGAATATTTAGTTAATTAAAACATTTTAGTGTTTGAATGCGTTTGAATATGTATGAGTGTGTAATGTTCTACTGCCGTAGACAGAATGAACATGTGCAGCAGCACTACACTCTGAGAAGGTGAAATCTGCTGCTGTCTTCAGCTGAATAGAGGCAGCGCTGTAATTCTATCCAATAATTTCAATATTTCAGATAGTTTGCCAATTTATTTACCCACGATTGTGTGTTCTTGCTGCTGATATTTAGCTAGATAGTTAAGAGACCCACATAAAATCCAACCCCCTTTTATTTCAAATGGATTCCTATTTACTAAATGCAGTCTGCTTAGTAAATATTATGGTGCAATATGATGTTGTTGGCGAACCCGTGCACTACGTGCTCAGCATATGAGAATATCTTTCATATATGCGTTTATTCGGTTATCCAGACCACCTATCCTACATCAAGCAACGGATGAAACTAAAAGTAGTATATGGGGCCTGAAGGTGGATTTTTATGCTTTCAAAGTGGAAATGTGTATACTGTATTATTAGTTTTTTACTATAACTTTCCCAAACTCCTCTTTCCTCTTCTCCCCCGTACCGTGCACGTCCCTCTTCCCCTGCATCTTTACCCGTGTAATTATTGTCCAAGGGGGGTCCGGCCTCACCAGCCATAATAACAAATTAGAGCTGACTGCCAGCCACGGGATTATCGACTCCCCGTTTCGAGACGACCTCATTACTCACCGGCAGCACCTTTTAATTACTCAGCCCCCTTCCGAAAATCTTTCCTTATGGATCCGCCATTTTCAGATGCGCCGCGTCAATGCGCTAATGCGTTTATTGTTCCTCTCATGGCCGTTTATTTATGTACGCAGAGCTCTGTGGCCGTGCACGTGAGAAGGAGAGATTACAGCACCGGTCAATACTATCTCAATTAACCCGAGCTGTGGAGCCCGGCACGTCAGCCGTTGCTCCGTCGCCGTCAATAGCATCTATTCTCACGTTTCTTAAGTAGCTCCTGACTAGCCCCTTACCGCTCTAACGCACCAAGAGCCTCTTTAGGAAATATGCCACGCATTTGAAGGCCTCGTGTAGAGTGTGGAGCGTCATAAAATCGCAATAATGTAACTGACGATGGCATAAGATTCATGGATATACCACGGTTGTGTATATTTATGATCGGACGCTGTGATAAAAGAAAACAATCTGTAGTCGATATATCAAATACGAAATGGTTCTACACTAGTATAGATAATTATCACAAACAGCATTATGTCCTGGTGAAACTTGCACTTTTGCAGGTGTATCATATGTAAATATACAAACTACATGTAAATACTGTGACGTAGGGAAATCCATGAGACTGCACTGGTCATTTAACATGGCATGAGTGGTTTTATATCTGTCCACTCAAACCTATCATTTAGCTCATGTTTGACTTCGCAAAGATGCTCCCTTCTTCTCTCTCGCTCTCGCTCTGTTTATTTTGGATTGTTTTGTCAGTTTTATGTCTGAGAGTGTGTTTCCTATGTCGGTTGTGTGATCGTGTTTGGCCAGGGTGAAAAGTAGGACTGTCAGTAGCCAGAGCTGTGTTGCATATAATTCGCTTCCCTGTCGTCACTTTCCCAGGCAGCCGAATTGATTAAATTTGTAGGCGTCCAAATGGATGAGTCTAAGTGGATAAAAACGCAAATGAAATCACTGACAGTATGAGACTGGAATGCTGGGGGGTTTTTTTTCTCCCCCCCCAACCCAACATGCTAGCCCAACATAATATCGGTCCCTTCACAGCTGCATTTAAGAAGAATATATTTCATTTGGGGAAATCAATTTTAATTAATTTGATGTTATATTTGTATATTCTATTTATTTACTTGGTTACGCGTGGAACTCTCCTGTGTTAAATACACTCACCGGACAGTTTAATAGGAACACCTGTACCTCTGCTCATTCTTTGCCATTATCCGGTCACCCGATCACGTGGAAGCAGTGCATCGGATGAACAGGCCAAGAGCTGCAGTTCATGTTCACATCAAACACCAGCATGGGGAAGTAATGTGTTTTAAGGGATTGGTTGTTGGTGTGGGTTGGTTTGAGTATTTCAGAAACTGCTCATACCCTTGGATTTTCATACACAACAGTCTCTAGAGTTTGCACAGTATGGTAGAATCTGCTGGTGGGAACACCTGGTTGAGAGAGGTCAGAGGAGGATCGCCAGCCCGGGTCACCGTGGTGAGCAGAAAAGCATGTAAGAACGCACGAGATGTTGAACCCTGAGGCAAATAGGCTGCAACAGCAGAAGAGCAGCATGTGAGGTTCCCCTGCGAATCTGAGGCTACGGCGGGGCACATGCTCGCCTAAACTGGACACTTGAAGAGTGGAGAAACATCGCTTGGTCTTTTTTCAATCTTCAACTTTACGGTTTTGTTGTGTTCCCGGGGATCGTACGTGTATGCTGGTGAATGAACGTTAAAACGGCAGTGTACCGATATTTTCACACTGCGGCCTGGTAATGGTTCTTGGTAGCTGAGATGCATTTCAGGTTACCGTGTGTGTGAGAGAGAGAGAGAGAGAAGGAGAGAGGAGCTGAGAGAGCACGTGACAGCACCTCTGCCATGTTCAGGATTGGTGGCTGATAAATGAAAGCCCTCCCTTGTGGTCTCTCAAGTGAGTAATAGAGCCCGAAATTTCATTTTGCAAGCGACTGATTTAATGATCCAAAGGGTAATTAATGGGCTGATTATCTTAATGTTAAATATGGCCAGCAGCAATTAGACTGACCTCCCGCCTGTCAAGGTCTGGGCCGTGCTCGCCTTTCAATTAGGGCCGCTTTGCGGTGGGGGGGAGTCAGAGGAGAAGTACCCGTTTCCTCCATACCTCGTGGCCCAGATCATCCCTCGTTCTTGCACCACTCAGACCTCAGGCTGGTATCATTTTGGAGAGCCGTGGTGCCATGGCAAGGTTGTCTTCATGGCTCTTCAGAGAGAAATGTCGTTTAGACATTTCATTAGTGGGGGTTTTTTCAACACACGCACACCTTTCCAACACAAGTTTGCGTTACAATTCTGCCCTTATGACTATTAGTCTATTACGTGTGTGTGTTTGTGAGCGAGAGAGAGCTGGTCTATTGATCTGTTTTTTCTGTGGCAGGGTTTGTTACCCTGTTATGAAATTGTGTGTGTGTGTGTGTTTTTTTTGTTTGTTTGTTTGTTAAATAATACTTATACATATTATTATAGATGTGCATATTATTGCTATTGACCTACTACATACAGAGTCATTTAAAGCTGCCGTACTGGTTGCTCTACTTGGTGCTGTGAAATGAACAGTTGTCTATGGACCAAATGTAAAATTATGTACCAAAAATTGTAGTAGTAGTAATAATAATAATAATAATAATAATAATATCCCCTTTAAATAGTGTGGCAAGATCATTTACATATAAGGGCTTACATATCGCATTCTGCAGCTGTGTGTGGTATTTCATTATTGTAGTAAAAAATAGTGATGATGATGAAAAGGAAATAAATGCGTTTTAAAGATCTATGTAAAATATCTGAGGTTAAATTTCAGGGTTTAAGCCGAAACGCTGTTAGAGAGAAGTTCGCGCGGAAAGAATGCACGCAAGCCAAGGGATTTGTTTATTCTTGTGTTCATTTGAGTGCTCGGTGAAGAGGTAGATCTTAAGTCTTTCGTTTGAAGACCGTCGTGAGAAGTTCGTTCCACTACCTGGGTGCCAGTAAAGAGAGGACGGTCAAGGCGAGCATTGCTCTGGCTGGTGCGACTCGTCTACAGTTTGGCTTGCCGCTTTTAAAAGCGTTCGAAACATCGCTTTTTTGGCCAGCACTTTTTCTCCCTAGTTGTTCCAAACAGAACTCCTTCAGACACTGGACCAGGCCATCAGGGTGTCGGGGGGGGGGGGGTGGGAGGGACAGATCTGGAGACTGTCTCGCTGGAGGAAGTGCAGGACGAATATCACGTGAACAGTTAGGATAAACATTGCTACTGTATATATTCGTACAAGAGATGACCAATCAACATTTACCGGCGTGTAACTCTGTCACTCAGTGACCGTCGCACTTCCAGTGTCGAACTCATTCAGACAGTGATTGTAGAAAGGTTTTAATCACATACAGTGCCCTTCAGAATTATTGGCACCCTTCATGAATGGTGGTTCGGGGTTGTTGTTACTGTAATCTTAGCTACTGTAAGATTTAGGATTTGGCACAAGGGCTCTGTGGTATCAGCCAGGCCATATCGAAGTCTTATTGTTTTAATTAGTGTGATGCTGTCATGGACACCAGAGCCCCCACGTTCCTGTACACACACACACACACACACACAAGGTGCCTAGCTGTATTAGTGGCCAAGGCAGCAGTGGAGTGACAGCTCTGCTAATTGCGCCTCGTGGTGACTTATTGGGAGGGTGGTGCTCATTGGCGACCGACGCTGCCAACCCTCGCCTTCATGCTGACGTTTTGTATCCTGTCAGCTAGCGTTAGTGTCACCGTGTGTGTGTGTGTGAGAGAGAGAGAGAGGGAAACATGCCATCCGAGGTTGAAATGTGTTTTTACGTGCAGTGTTCGTCGGTCGTATTATTCCGGCTCTTTTCGCCATAGAATGCGAATGTTCAGGTGTAGATGTGTTACATGATGCATAGCAGGGCCGCTGGGTGTGGGTGTGTGTTTGATCAGTGTCCTGGTGCTGTGTGGTTCCCGTCCTAAATCGACAGATGAGATATCGGTCTCACACACTCACGCACACGGAGCCAGACTCGCTTAGCTACATGCCTCATCATGACCAATGCCTAGGCCATAATAATTCAACACTAAGTAGGTAAAA
>NC_071266.1:3718665-3736165 GCF_023375685.1 Ictalurus furcatus
CTCTCTCTCTCTCTCTGTTCTCTCTCTCTGTCATTCTCTCTATTCTCTCTTTCTCTCTCTCTCTCTCTCTATTCTCTCTCTCTGTCATTCTCTCTATTCTCTCTCTCTCTCTCTCTCTCTCTATTCTCTCTCTCTGTCATTCTCTCTATTCTCTCTTTCTCTCTCTCTCTCTCTCTCTATTCTCTCTCTCTGTCATTCTCTCTATTCTCTCTTTCTCTCTCTCTCTCTCTCTCTCTCTGTTCTCTCTCTCTGTCATTCTCTCTATTCTCTCTCTCTCTCTCTCTCTATTCTCTCTCTCTGTCATTCTCTCTATCTCTCTCTCTCTCTATTCTCTCTCTCTGTCATTCTCTCTATTCTCTCTTTCTCTCTCTCTCTCTCTCTCTCTATTCTCTCTCTCTGTCATTCTCTCTATTCTCTCTTTCTCTCTCTCTCTCTCTATTCTCTCTCTCTGTCATTCTCTCTATTCTCTCTTTCTCTCTCTCTCTCTCTCTCTATTCTCTCTCTGTCATTCTCTCTATTCTCTCTCTCTCTCTCTCTCTCTCTCTATTCTCTCTCTCTCTCTATACTCTCTCTCTGTCATTCTCTCTATTCTCTCTTTCTCTCTCTCTCTCTCTCTCTATTCTCTCTCTGTCATTCTCTCTATTCTCTCTCTCTCTCTCTCTCTCTATTCTCTCTCTCTGTCATTCTCTCTATTCTCTTTCTCTCTCTCTCTCTCTCTCTCTATTCTCTCTCTCTATTCTCTCTTTCTCTCTCTCTCTCTCTCTATCATTCTCTCTATTCTCTCTCTCTCTCTCTCTCTCTGTCATTCTCTCTATTCTCTCTCTCTGTTATTCTCTCTATTCTCTCTCTCTCTGTCATTCTCTCTATTCTCTCTCTCTATCATTCTCTCTATTCTCTCTCTCTCTCTCTCTCTCTATTCTCTCTCTCTGTCATTCTCTCTATTCTCTCTCTCTCTCTCTCTGTCATTCTCTCTATTCTCTCTCTGTCATTCTCTCTCTCTCTCTCTCTGTCATTCTCTCTATTCTCTCTATTCTCTCTCTCTGTCATTCTCTCTATTCTCTCTCTCTCTCTATCATTCTCTCTATTCTCTCTCTCTCTCTGTCATTCTCTCTATTCTCTCTCTCTCTCTCTCTCTCTCTCTCTCTCTCTATTCTCTCTCTGTCATTCTCTCTATTCTCTCTCTCTCTCTCTGTCATTCTCTCTGTCATTCTCTCTATTCTCTCTCTCTCTCTCTCTCTCTCTCTGTCATTCTCTCTATTCTCTCTCTCTCTCTCTGTCATTCTCTCTATTCTCTCTCTCTCTCTCTATATATATATATATATATATTCTCTCTCTCTATTCTCTGTCATTCTCTCTCTCTATATTTATATATATATTCTCTCTTTCTATTCTCTGTCATTCTCTCTCTCTCTCTCTCTCTATATATATATATATATATAGTCTCTCTGTCATTCTCTCTCTCTATATATATATATTCTCTCTCTCTATTCTCTGTCATTCTCTCTCTCTCTATATATATATATATTCTCTCTTTCTATTCTCTCTGTCATTCTCTCTTTCTCTCTCTCTTTCTGTTCTCTCTCATCTGTCATTCTCTCTCTTTCTATTCTCTCTCTTCTCTGTCATTCTCTCTGTCATTCTCTCTATTCTCTCTTTCTCTCTGTCATTCTCTCTCTTTCTATTCTCTGTCATTCTCTCTCTCTCTCTCTATATATATATATATATATATATATTCTCTCTCTATTCCCTCTCTCTTTCTCTCTCTCTTTCTATTCTCTCTCTCCTGTCATTCTCTCTCTTTCAATTCTCTGTCATTCTTTCTGTTCTCTCTTTCTTTCTGTCTGTCATTCTCTCTCTATTCTCTGTCATTCTCTCTATTCTCTCTCTCTCTCTTTCTATTCTCTCTTCTCTCTGTCATTCTCTCTCTATTCTCTCTCTCTCTCTCTCTCTGTCATTCTCTCTATTCTCTTTCTTTCTCTGTCTGTCATTCTCTCTTTATTCTCTCTTTCTTTCTCTCTCCCTCATTCTCTCTCTTTCTATTCTGTCTTCTCTCTCTGTCATTCTCTCTATTCTCTCTTTCTTTATCTCTCTCTCTGTCATTCTCTCTCTTTCTATTCTCTCTCTCCATTCTCTCTCTTTCTATCTCCCTTTCTTTATATTGTCTCATTCTCTCTCTTCTCTCTCTCTCTTTCTCTCTGTCATTCTCTCTTTCTATTCTCTCTCTTCATTCTCTCTCTATTCTCTTTCTTTCTCTCTGTCTCTCTCTCATACTCTCCGTCAATCTCTCTGTCATTCTCTCTCTCTATCTGTCTCTCTCTCTCTCTCTCTCTCTCTCTCTCTCTGTCTCTCTCTCTCTCTCTGTCTCTCTTTCTCTCTCTCTGTCATTCTCTCTCTTTCTATTCTCTCTGTCTCTCTGTCATTCTCTGTCTCTGTCATTCTCTGTCTCCCTCCCAGTATATGAAAAGCCCATTTTGGGTGTGTCTGTGTTTATTTATTTATAGGAGCTTATTTAAGAAGCGTTGAAGTGAAGGCATTGTGTGGGTGGTGTGTAGTGACCATCCGTTCAGTCCACACCGAACACCGCTGACACGACAGCGTGATCCTGTAGATGGACATCTCCCATCATATCAGTGTGGCCCATCGCCTCCAGGGTGGCTGATTTTGAGTGTACTGCAGACCAGAGCTCAGTCAGAATGTATCTGCCTGTAATAAAAAAAAGCAGCGAGTTTAATTATCTCTGTCTATCCAAGGGCAGCTAACGACTAGGCTGGAGAGCGTAATTGATTTCAGAGTCTGTCATTTTTTTCCCCCCTCACAAGAAGAGGCAAAATTCTCTTTTAGAAGTAAATCGTTCCTCCGTGGCTTTTTTTTTTTTTTTTCCCCCCCTCCCCGATAATAAATGGCCCACGTTCACTTTGGCCACTTTTGGTCCCTTGCAGATTCAGATAGGAGGATGTTCATCGCGTCGGAGCGTTGGAGCGTTGGAGCATGAGGAGCTGAAAACGCAGGGGTCTTCGCCGGGACCGAATCTTTCAGTGTGTCGTGCTTGCGTTGAAGCAGGGCTGAGATCAGCGTCAGAGGCGGCTGGAAAGAAAGTTCACGCTATCCGTTGTGTGTAAATGGGTTTCGTTTAATTATTGCACTAAGATGAATGAGTGTGTATGTGTGATTGGCCGTGTGTGTGTGTGTGTGTAGTGTGCATGAGCAGGTGAGTGCTCACCACTGTCTGTTTGACAGATTCGTCCTGTCAGAGTTCATTACCTGTGAGTCGGCGGGGCTCTAATGAGCTGAATTAGTGGTATAATTAGCCTAAAAGAAAAGAGCACTGGCGTTGAGCTGAAGCAGACTCCTCTCTTCGGCCATGCCGGAATTAATGATTTCCTCCGCAGCGCCCCTCTCCCCACGCCCTCCCATACATCTTCCCCCTCAGACTTGCACCTTTTCCCCTCCTGTCTCTGAATCAAAGGATATTGATATTATCCACGAGCAAAATTAGACAGTATTGACGACGTAGCCGTGGTGCTCACATTACCTCGTGTTTTTTTTTTTAGAAATATTGACCTGTGTAGTAGCAGTTTGATTTGTGTCGTAGGTGAAGGAATCTTCCGTTTAGGTAGGAAAGGTGGAGATCATTGAGCGGCACTCGCTGCATCACGGTATCTTGATTAAATATTGCAATTTTTTTTTTTTTTTTTTAAATCAAATGCTCTTTATACACCACATCTGGAGTAATTTGGCCGGATTTTGACGTACTGAGTGTTGCCCCAACAACTGCCCTTAGTTTTCCAATTCAAATTTAGAGTCAACACGTTTTCCGTTCTCTCCGCAGTACCGGTAAACATCCGTCTAATGTTTTTATTGTCCTAAGCGGTGCTTCCTTTAGTTTACAGGAGTGTATGTACATGGGGGTTGGTGTATGTAGGCAGTATGTGTGTGTTTGGAACAGAGGGGCCTATCTTTGTGTGTTTGTGTGTGTGTGTGTGTGTGTGTGTGTGTGTGTGTGTGTGTGTTATGAGCAGCAGCTGGGGGGCTGTCCGGTCACAGACGGGTGCTCGCATGGACGCCTGTCAGCGTTGGGTAAACAGCCGCCGGCTTTGAGCAGGACAGGAAACACTGGCAAGTGTGTAAACACTAGCTCGCAATGCGCTCAGCCAGGGAGAACTCACAACACACACTCGCACAGGAAACCGTCCTGACGGGGATTGACACCGGTTCCCATTAATCCCTGCTGCATTCCGCCCCTCAGTTTCTAACGGCGATTAGGCAACAGTCTCTTCTCCCGTGACCCCTTGTCCTAAAGCAGTGTGCCCTAATTAAGCTGTCACTCAAAACTCCTTGGACTCCCAGATCGTTTTACGACCCCCTTTCCATAAATCTGCTCCGCTTTAACCGCAGTTGACCATTGGGGATTTAAGGCTGAAGTTTTTGTAGCGGTCCTTGTATGTGCTATGACGATGTGATAAGCGACTGTGTGCCGCACATGTGGGTGGAGGGGTGGAGGCTGTAAGGGCATTTCACACATAGGACCTACTGCATTCAGACATCGTAGGTGGCCATGTTAGATCTAGCTGGCATGATCTGTAGGCTTGAATTAGATTTGCAAAGAAACCTGCCTCTCGCCATTAGTGTGTCCTTGCCTGCCCCCTCCTTGGCCTTATCAGCATTTGCTGTAGGTGATGTGTGTGTGTGTGTGTTAGATTGGTCACAACCACCCCCATTCTTTAATGATCGCAGTAGGACTGTAAACAGCTATGAGAAGGGATCCAAATAGCAGCGCATTGCTGACAGTGACCACAGGTAGCAACAAGTATGTACACACACACACACACACACACACAGATGTGATGAGAAAAGCACTGAGTAGCTAATTAGTCCAATTAGCATCTCCCCTATGTGAGGACATGCTCCCTAAAGAACTAATGGTTGTGTGTGTGTGTCAGTGCTTACTGATTACTCTGTGTAATTATCCCCACATGTAGCAAACATGCCAAGCTTGACCCTGTGTATGTAGAGTGCTAAAGAAACTGTCACAAATGTATATTTCTTTGCACTATCGTTGAATTATTATTATTATTTGAACTGTATAATCGCTATATAAACATGCAGTAACTCAGTGGAGATTTACGTCAGTTACTCTTTCACTCGCACGAATCCGAAAGTTTTTGGGGGACCCCCCCCCCCCCCTCCCCCCACCCCCCAGATTTACACGATTTCCTCGAATACCACATTTTTGTGTAATGATTTCCACACAAATCCGTTCATATCCAAACGATAAAGGCTCATTGTGCGTATTTTGTAATTCGAGTGCGACAGTGTGTTGTTTAAGTGTGCCACCCGTCTCTATAAATCCAGACCCCTGTCTTTACGCTCTCCGTGCCCGTAACGTCATATGCCCATGCCCGACCACTTAACCATCAATGCAGCAAATTAATAAACAATACACCAGTCTTGGTTATAGAGAGGTTTTTTTTTTTACTTATTCTCCTCTTTGGTAGAAATTTGATCAGTGAACTTCTTATTATTCTTCACACATGCTCGTCCTCTTACTCCCTCTGACCCTGCCCTTGGCAACCTTGCTTGTCGGGGAAGGCATGCGTTTCAGGGCGCACTCAAGTGCTCTCTATTTCCTCCAGCCATACAGAGACCCTGCCGAGCCTCTTCCTCTCCCCCTGCCCACCTCCTCCTTTCCCTACGCACTCCGCCCTTTCTCTTTCCCCATCTCCACCCCAGCTCCCAGGATGCTTTGTGCTGGGGCTGTGGCCCGTGCACCTACTGTCCGGCCCTCTCACTCACCCGAGGCTCACAGCGCACACACTTAATACAATTCCTCAACGTTCCCATAGCTGCTGCTGCTATGGCGGCTGCCCTCAACCGTCTCCGCATCCCTCCCTCTACTATTTCCAGTCTTGACTTATTTATTTATTTATTTGTATTTATTTTTTTTTTTACTGTATCCGTAATCCGACTCGGACGTTCTGTTCATTGGTTGATTTTTGTGAATTTTTATGATGAACGGTCGATAGAAAAGGTACATATAGTCGCACAGCGATCGTGTATTATGACTGTGCATGTATGTAAACAAGGCCCCTGCAGCTGAGAAGATGAAATAATTATGCGTAGAGAGTCAGGGGTCTACCAGCATGGGGGCTTTTCTTTGATTAAGAAGGGTGTCACTAAACCATCGATCTCCATGGCTACTGATCGATCTAGGCTTGTCCTTTTAGCCTCCTTTCTACAATGGTATCTCCTCTAGTCCATGACACACATCCGCAGCTAATTTGTTATCAATTAGAGGTGTGTTCGATTACAAACAAGTAGGGCAATATTCTCGTCTTCCTCGTGAACACTGCATTTCTGTAACGTAGCTTTCCGGGCAGATTCAATCTCTTTGAATCCCTTCGTACATGGAAGCTTTGGGAACTGTGCGTGCACATGAATCATGAGATCGTAGAAAACCAAAGAAGTTGTGATTAAGGTAAGACTGCAAAGAAAGCAAAGGCTGTCCGAGCCCTGTGCATTTTAATACAATGACAGTGGTACACTAAGGGACTGGCTCTGATAACAGGCTTCTAGCAGAGGGTGCTTGCAAAATCCCTGTAGGGGACTTTGATTGCACGTTACATCCACGACCATTTAAACAAGTAGCACTCAACACTGCAGAGTTTCTCGGCGTCCTCAGCTGTGAAATATGTACTCGGGAACGTGGTGATCTTTTTATGCCCTTTTCGTTATACGCCGTACGACACCACAGGCAATTTCAAATTCTACTATTAAAATGTTACGTCCTGCTGCCAAGATGGTGGACCTCTGCAGATAAGTTCTAGACCACAGGCCCACTACATCTAGGACGAATCGGATCCTGTTCCGGCACAAAGGAAAGTAGCGCATGCGACATTCCCTTCGCTCGGCAGACACCGTGCTTGCGGAGGAAGTGGAAGCTGGAGGGGGTTTCTCAGCTCTCTGTTCTCTTGTTTTCGGAGATGTGAGACCCCCTGATGGGCAGCTGTGCTTCAGGGGATAGCTCAATATCCTCTCCTCTGGGGCTCGATGCACTCCCCAAAGCCCTCACATGGGAACTGGGCCTGAACTAATCTCAGCCAGGCCCGAATGGAGCTGTTTACACTGTGGGGATTAACACAGATTAGTGCTATCATAGCACAGGATTAGCGAGAGAGCTAAAAACATGCAACTGATAGCCCCCTTCTGGGCTGGGCTGGGGCTCGGTTGACATTTCTCTCAAACTGTATAAACACACACAGAGCACCTTAAATAGATTGCTTCCTGTTCCTGCTTTCTCTTCCTCACTCATCCTGTTTCCTCTCTCTCTCTCTCTCTCTCTCTCTCTCTCTCTCTCTCTCTCTCGCCCTCCCCCACCCCATCCCCAAATTATGTGGGGCAGGGTTGGGTTTTTTTTCTTTCTTCTGTTTCGTACACAGAGTGCTGATTGTCATAGTTCTTTCATGGGCTGCGTGATGTGTGTAGGCATGTTGAAGCTTTATAAGAATGCATGACCTGGCGACTGAGAAAGAAAACAGTAGCCAATAGCAATCTACACAAATCCCTGAACTCTTAAATGTCATTCAAAGAACTCTTAAATGTCAATCAGAATGAGAGCCGAGTCCAAATATTACTTCGGTGTGAACATGTGATGTTTCTACCTTATACGTTAACTTCACCTTGACCTCCTAATACTTGACGTGTGTGTGTGTGTGTTGTTCAGGGAGGAGCGTGAACGCTGGATCCGGGCTAAGTACGAGCAGAAGATGTTTGTGGCGTCTCTGCCGTGTGTGGAGCTGACGCTCGGGCAACAGCTGCTGCGTGCTACCGCCGAAGAGGACCTGCGCTTAGTGGTGCTGCTGCTTGCACACGGCTCGCGAGATGAGGTGAACGAGACGTGCGGCGAGGGAGATGGCCGCACCGCGCTACATCTGGCCTGCCGTAAGGGCAGTGTGGTGATCACGCAGCTCCTCATCTGGGTACGGACACACGCGCTCTCCGTCATCCTTTTCTGCACCAGTCGTGTGTACTAGGGGCTATATTTATCAATGCACGTCATTCTATTTAAAGCAGTAATTACTGCATCTGTAGAGTCTGTGTGTGTGTGTGTGTGTGTGTGTGTGTGTGTGTGAGAGAAGATTCAGTTATAACGGGATCTCAATTATAACGGGAAGCCTAAGGGCAGTTGAATTCCGAATACATGACTGTGATACATAAACACCGTTACACTCTTAAAAAGAAAGAAAGAAAGAAAGAAATAAATAAACATTTTACATGAGAGAACATCTTACCAAAGCTGCTCTTATGTTATAGTATGAGACTGGAGATCTCTCCCCTCCCCCTCCCCCTCCCTCCATACTATATAAAGCGCTTTGAGTGTGGAGAAAAGCGCTATATGAATGTAACTGTAACTAACTTGTACAGTTTTATACAACATTTAGTGTACATCGTGAGTTCTATTTCAGATTAGTTGTGTGTGTGTGTGTGTGTGTGTGTGTGTGTGTGTGTGTGTGTGTGATCATTGTTTTATAACTTTGTCTTTCTGTGTCCCTCCAGTATGGAGTAGACATCATGGCGCGTGACGCCCACGGCAACACGGCGCTGGCGTACGCACGCCAAGCCAACAGTCAGGAGTGTGTGGACGTGTTACTGCAGTACGGCTGCCCGGACGAGCGCTACCCGCTCATGGCCACGCCCAACCTTTCACGCAGAAACAACAACCGCAACAACAGCTGCAGCAGCACAGGAAGCACCGCCCTTATCTGACACACACACACACCCTACATACTCAGAAATAAACAGCCATTTGCATACACACACACACACACACCCACACACCCTCACACTAGCACAAAGACACACAGCTCATCCTCCTCTTTACTAGACACAGGGAACGACTGACCATGATGATGAAGATGGAACACTAACAGAACCACTGAGTTTGCACTCGCACTGCCACTAGCTTGTCTTGAGGGTGTTGGTCCTTCCTAGCCAATCACACAGTCACTCTTACATCAGGTGACCTGTGTTGGGAGAATGCCCCGTCCCAGGTCTTCTGGCTGCATAGCAGCAACGCGCTAGCCGATTAAACTGTCTGAACCTGCTGCTGCCTCCGTCCACAAATGCTGCGAGATGCATGATGGGAGATGAAGAAGGCGAGGTTAAACCAGGAGCTCGATGAATGGCAGGAGACACGTCCGTTTAGACTGCTTAAAGCGACTGGGTCCTCGTGTCCTCTTCCTGCGCGGCTTCTTGCGAGACTGAAATGGACAGGAAGTGACGCCGGATCAGTCCCAGAGATCCTAGAGAACTTCAGCAGTGCTTTCCTGCTTGGTGCTTTTGAATGCACATGCTCCGTGTCCTTACCTACTTTTGGCCTCCGCTTCCCCTTTCGGACAAGAGTTTAGTAAAACTGTGTGAATATCTGCCCTTTGTACAATTTCTTTCCTTCTTTTGGTTGAAGTAATGTGAAAAGACAATGTCTCAAAGACCTTTTGGAAAACATCCGAATATCACAAGGGTGATAACATGAAGAGGCTTTTTTTATTATTATTATTATTATTTTTTGATTGTGAGCGAGTTGGGCATTTGTGGACCATGTGAAAATTGAAATCTAATCTGCGTGAATGGATGGCACTAGCGTTGTGCTGAAAACTTTTATTATTCCGTCGTCTGTTTCGCAGAACTGAAAGGAATTTCCTACCTGATTAATGTCGTCGTCGTTTTTTTCCTCCCCTCGGCTGCTAACCAACTGCATGCTTCTTTTTCCGCTGCAAACGATCAGGTCTTATTTAGCTGACGAGTCGCGTGATGACTGACGCTAAAGTGACGAGCTTCTGACTCGTCTCAACTGACCGTGTGTGTGTGTGTGTGTGCGCGCGTGCATGAGGGCGAGAGATTGCAACGAGTCTTTCTTATTCACGTTAGCCATATTGATAATATTGATCAATACAGACTCGTTTCCAAATGAGACGACTGGAGCAGGATCTGACCTCGCAGGCTCGTCGATATCAAACGCGCAGTGTCTGCAGTTCCCTCCGTGCTTGATGACGGAAACATTAGCCAGGGGGAGAGCCTGCAGCCTCATTTACCTGTTCTTGCTCAATATTAGGTACTCAGGAGAAGCAGGAGAACTCTCCTCTCGATATGCTACATACTTATTAATGCCAGAGACTCTTGCGCACGTGTGTGTGAGAACGTGAGCGAGGTCGTTTATCAGCATTGCTCGAGATGTCCATACATTACCCACTCATTGCTGAGGCCTTGGAGTGCGGGGCCCTGTTCGGCTCAGTGGAGAGACGGCGCGTCTTTTCCTGTCGATTTGTCTTTTATAGAAACTCTTTGGTGGACAGCTTGGTGAAAATGAAGGGAATAGGGTTTTCTTTCCCCCGAAAAAGGCCTTTTAATGTTCTAGCCTGACTTCCTTGGGCTTGATGGCAGGCTATGTCAATTGATCATGCGTGCGTGTGTGTGTGTGTGTGTGTGAGAGAGAGAACTAGCCCTCTCTAGTCTTTGTCTCTTTCCCCGAGTGCCGTTCTTGACGTCTTTAACGTCCCGTCTCGAGTCGTGTGTTTGTGCTGTACAGGCTCGAGCCCTGACTGACCTGTATTTAAGCAATACAAAGCCAGACGAAAGCCAGGCGACTATCTGAAGTAATAATTTTCCCACACCAGTATTGGCTGCTGTGTGGCTCTGAGAAATGCAAGACTCTGTTTCAGGTCATATGTCATTACGGACGTCGCGTTTAGAAACGCGACGCCACTAGCTTTAGGGTTCGTCATTCAGCAGGTAACACAAGTCTTTCAGTCCGCAACGCTAAACAAGTAGGAAGATGTCCGACCTGCCAGGGTTGCTTCATGGGTTGTAGGGTCGTGTAAGGACGAGGCCTCGTCTCAACAACCCCTGCGTGTCTTCTAAAGGGCACTACGGAGTGAGACGCGGGTTAAAGAGAGTGTACAGAGTTTATTGATAGAGCTAAGATGTAAAGTGTTTGTATATAATGTAGCAGATCTGTAGAAGTCTCAGCACCGTACACAGTTATTTATGACACAGTGCTTTAAAGCACACACACACACACATTCTAATTCTAATAACCACCCCACACTTATCACACCCACTTCATGTCCTTTCTGTGAAAGCCTGACTTTTTGTTTTTTGGACCCTTTTTTTTTTTTTTTTTTTTTCTTTCCGCATGCATGAATGTAAATTTCCTCATAAATGACTGACGGGTGATCATTTAACCGGATACCTTTTCTGACGTCACCTGATTGACCTTTTTGTTCATCTTTGGGAAGGTAACATTTCAAACAGTGGTCAGTTTCACTCGTCGTACGACCGTATGATCTAGAACTGGGACAGAATGAAGGAGTCGCACAGCCGCCTACTCAACCAATAGCGTAAGAGCAACCAAAGCAGTCTCGGATCTGAGCAATCGCGGGTTTCTAAGTCCTGTTTTCAGCTGCTTACATGCATCCATGATTTTAGATCAGTATCTGCTTGCCATGTAGCTGTCACTTTCTGTACATAGCTGTAAAAAAAAAAATAAAATAATAATAATAAAGAAAAAAAAAGGGCGAAACATCATGTTTTTGCTTTGTTGTTGTTGTTGTTTTTCTTTTAATTGTTTTTATTACCTCATTTTGTCGACAGTATCCTTGATGCGTCCAAACCCGAGAGACCTGATTATTTATGAGCGAATATGCTAATCTAAAAGGGGAGGGGCTCTCACACTACTTTTCTTTTTTGTATTGGCATCACAATTACGTCATTTATGATTCCGATTGTCCTTGTTGTATATCTAATTATTATTATTATTATTATTATTATTATTATTGTTGAGTTTGTGTCAGCTGTACAGTTCTGTGTTGAAAAATTATACCTGATGCAGAGTCTTATACTGTAATGTGTCTCCTTTCAATAAAGAAAATTACTTCGTAATATAACGCTGGTCAGTTCACTTTAATCTGAAATGTTATTAAAAAGGATTATTTATTGTTTTTTTTTTTGTTTTTTAAAGAAACAGAAGATCCTGGTGCTTTTAAGTGGTACGAAGATGGCGTGTTAGTTACACGGTGAATATCCAGCGATCAGTGAAACCAGATTATATACCAGGAAATCATATAGCAGGTTGGTTTGTTTGTTTTTCCCAAAAAGTGTTGTGGATCATTTTCAAGTGAGACGTCGCTACATGTTAACACGTCTAACACAGCTTCCCGACCACCTGGCTTTCGTCTCTGGGCCGTTAAAACATGTTGGCGTCTTTTCAGACGCGCTTATCCAGAGCCATTTACATTTATCTCGTCATATCCAACGAACTTACTCCAAATATGATATTATTCGAACCGATCTGAACGATCCGCTCTTCTTTGTTCATTTACCTTCGTTCGGTCTATAGTAGTTCGGTCCATTGTAGACACTTTAGGATTTCACAGCGATGTTCTCATGATCCCGACGAACGTCCTTGAACTGCTTCGTGCCTCGTGTTTTCTTCCTAAACCTGCCGAAACCTGGCGAAACCCTTGCTAGCTAAAGTGTGCAGTTAGTGATCAGTTCCCAGCTGACAAATTGTATTGCTGCTGTGCCATTACATCACAAAACTCTCCGAGTGAGTGAGTCAGTACGTTTCCATGGACGATAATAATCCGATATTAACCTGATTAAGACGATACTCTGATTAAGAAACTACCATGAATCAATGACTACGTTTACATGGACAGCAGTAATGTAATTATTGAGCTTACTCTGAATAAGATAATAATGTGATTAAGGTGTGTACATGAGTCGCTTTTAGAATACTCCTGTCATGTTCCCGTTTTACACGTTCTAGAACATAATTAGATTTACAGCCCGCGTCATTACGTCGCCGTCTGACGTCCCTCCGGAATTTCACGTATCGACATACAGTTGGTCTTCGTTATGGTACCGTATACAGTTTTGGGTGTTTTAATTTTTAATTTAACGAAAGCTTCAAGTGCGCTTAATTATTTGTCATGCTGTACGTGCTAATAGACGACTGCTTGAAGCCGTGGGCTGCGTCCCAAACCGCGTACTTACCGTATACAGTGAGGGAAAGAAGTATTTGATCCCCTGCTGATTTTGTACGTTTGCCCACTGACAAAGAAATGATCAGTCTATAATTTTAATGGTAGATTTATTTGAACAGTGAGAGACAGAATAACAAGAAGAAAATCCAGAAAAACGCATGTCAAAAATGTTATAAATTGATTTGCATTTTAATGAGGGAAATAAGTATTTGACCCCTCTGCAAAACATGACTTAGTACTTGGTGGCAAAACCCTTGTTGGCAATCACAGAGGTCAGACGTTTCTTGCAGTTGGCCACCAGGTTTGCACACATCTCAGGAGGGATTTTGTCCCACGCCTCTTTGCAGATCTTCTCCAAGTCATTAAGGTTTGGAGGCTGACGTTTGGCAACTCGAACCTTCAGCTCCCTCCACAGATTTTCTATGGGATTAAGGTCTGGAGACTGGCTAGGCCACTCCAGGACCTTAATGTGCTTCTTCTTGAGACACTCCTTTGTTGCCTTGGCCGTGTGTTTTGGATCACTGTCATGCTGGAATACCCATCCACGCAGGATTTCAGTCCTTCACGGCGTAGTGTGTTACCAATTGTTTTCTTGGTGACTATGGTCCCAGCTGCCTAGAGATCATTGACAAGATCCTCCCGTGTAGTTCTGGGCTGATTCCTCACTGTTCTCATGATCATTGCAACTCCACGAGGTGAGATCTTGCATGGAGCCCCAGGCCGAGGGAGATTGACGGTTCTTTTGTGTTTCTTCCATTTGCGAATAATCGCACCAACTGTTGTCACCTTCTCACCAAGCTGCTTGGCAATGGTCTTGTAGCCCATTCCAGACATGTGTAGGTCTACAATCTTGTCCCTGACATCCTTGGAGAGCTCTTTGGTCTTGGCCATGGTGGAGAGTTTGGAATCTGATTGATTGCTTCTGTGGACAGGTGTCTTTTATACAGGTAACAAACTGATATTAGGAGCACTCCCTTTAAGAGTGTGCTCCTAATCTCAGCTCGTTACCTGTATAAAAGACACCTGGGAGCCAGAAATCTTTCTGATTGAGAGGGGGTCAAATACTTATTTCCCTCATTAAAATGCAAATCAATTTATAACATTTTTGACATGCGTTTTTCTGGATTTTCTTGTTGTTATTCTGTCTCTCACTGTTCAAATACAACTACCATTAAAATTATAGACTGATCATTTCTTTGTCAGTGGGCAAACGTACAAAATCAGCAGGGGATCAAATACTTCTTTCCCTCGCTGTATATAGTAGCCGAGATGCATGTATTTCTCCTGCTACATAGTAGCTCAGATACATGTATCTCGTCTACTATATAGTAGGTACACAGTTTGGGATGTAAAACGCTTGAGCGCTGTCGTGTGTGATCGTGTCCTGTCGCAGAATGCGGTGAAAACTCCCACACGGCGTTCATAATGTGATTAAGGTGTTTACATGTCGTAATACACATCTATAATGCGACTAAAACAGGAATACTCCACCTGTCTTAATTCCATTCGTGTTTACTTCGAGTCTGACTTTAATCGGATTAAGGTCAGTAAAAATGGCTGTTTACATGCTGGTTTCTTAATCACAGTATCGTCTTAATCGGGTTAATAGTGGATTATTGTTGCCCGTGTAAATGCACTGAGTGATTATTGATGGCCTTAATCTGACCAAAGTCATACTCGAAGTAAACACAAGTCGAAGCTTTTGTAAAATTTAATAAAAACACCCAAAACTGTGTGTTGATACGTGAAATTCTGGAGGGACGGCGTGGCGCTTTGACGTAATGACGCGGGCTGTTAATCGATCTATGTTCTAGAACATGTAAAACGGGTACATGAAAAGAATATTCCTAGTGCAACTCGTGTAAACACCGTAATCACGATATTGTCTTATTCAGAATACGATCAATAATTCGATTACTGCTGTCCATGTAAACGCAACCGGTGATCATTTCCCCACTGATATTAGAGTGAAGAGTGACGACGAGGCTCGTGTGGAAATCTTCTGACTTTTACTTGAGGTCATGAGACCGAGACTGATGTGTATGATGCTGATCATCAAAGTGAGAACTCGCTTCCCGCTGTAAATCTATAATTCATGTAGATAACACACGGACGTTTGTGGACCATAACCCTGACGTGTGGATTTGTGCTCATTCAGCCACAGAAGCTGACGTTGGACAGGAAGGCCTTGTGCACAGTCGGCGTTTCAATTCATCCCAAAGGCGTTCAGTGGGGTTGAGGTCAGGGATCTGAACAGGCCACTCGAGTTCTTCTACACCAACCCGGGCACAGCATGTCTTCATGGAGCTCGCTTTGTGCACAGGGACACACTCATGCTGGAACACGTTCGGGCCTCTACGTTCCAGTGAAGGGAAATCTTAATACTATAGCAAATATAGCAACGGTATTTTTCTCACAGCCATCCATCCATCCATCTTCTATACCGCTTTATCCTCTTCAGGGTCACGGGGAACCTGGAGCCTATCCCAGGGAGCATCGGGCGCAAGGCGGGGTACACCCTGGACAGGGTGCCAATCCATCGCAGGGCACAATCACACACACACTCACACACACATTCATACACTACGGACACTTTAGACACGCCAATCAGCCTACCATGCATGTCTGTGGACTGGGGGAGGAAACCGGAGTTATTTTTCCCCACATCATCTGTATTATTAAGAACACATTTCATTCTGTTCATTTACATATTTGATAAACCTCACACTTTTATGTTCAGCCTGTGAGATTAAAATGGTTTTATTTTTGTACATTTTATTTATATTTTTATAATAATGCATCTGGCTTGCTGAACAAGTTCTTTTTCCAGTTTCAAATTAAAAATGGGCACGGTAATAAAGAGTCGAGCCATTTTTTTAAAAAAAAATTTTTTTTTAATTGTTTAGGAAAGTTATACAGTGATTTCTGTTATTTGGGGCTTCTTGAAAATGTTGTACCTTTTTGTCATGAGCAGTAATTTCAGTGACGGGTTTATCCCCATATTCTGAGACTGACTCATGAATTTTGCATGAGCTCAATAACATGGACTTTGTCTTTGCACATTTTATGTTCTCCCTCACAAACGTGTGTGTGTGTGTGTGTGTGTGTGTGTTGGTTCACTCTGCAGGCCGCTGTGACACTGTGCACTGGGACTCTGTGGTGTAGATGAAGGCGTTTCAAGCCGGGCCCTGTGGACTCTGCTGAGGCTCTAATGGGATAATGGTGCTCTAATCCTCTTCTCGTTCTCTCCCTTTCTCTCTCTCTCTCTCTCTCTCACTTTTTCACTCTCTGTCTTTCACAAAGCAGCTGGGGAGGGGACAGGAGGACAGCGCTCACACTCACAAAAGCCCCCTGACCAGAGAGGACAAAGGAAGCCTCAGCAGCCTGGGACAGCAGATGTAATTAAAGAGATTAGACGAGGCTGAGAGGGAAACTGGACGGTGTGTAGAGAGGAAATGGACATTGTGTGTGTGTGTGTGTGTGTGTCGGGGGGGTTTCGGGTGATGTAGTCGTGTTAATATTAAGATAACCTTTGTGATATGAAATCGTATGAATACGTCACATGTATTACATTAACTAAACAATCGCAGGATTGTGTATGCTGAGAGAGGACGATGCTTTCGCATCATAAGTGACAGCTGAAGAATATACATCCTGTCTAATCTCATTCGGATATTTATTCAAGATATATCTTGGATGAGATTGAGATGCGGTGGTGAGATTGTATTTCTCACGATAACAGTACAGTATATTCATATTCATATTCAACATATTCAGTCGTTCTTTTATTCATCCTGAGTAACTGCTTTATCCTGATCAGGCTCACGGTGGATCCGGAGCCTATCCTGGGAACACGGCAGTCCATCACAGAGAGCACCATACACACACACACGCGCGCACACACATTCATACACTCTTTCACACCTAGGGGGAATTTAGAGAAGCTAATCCATCTACTGGCATGTTTTTGGGAGGTGGGAAGGAACTGGAGAAACCAGAGGAAACTCACACGGACATGAAGAGAAGAAGCAAAACACCGCACATACACTAACGGACGCAAGCTTTGGATTGGACTGTGGACCCCGGACACGTGATTAGTGCATACCTGGACTGTCTCTAAACCTCAATTATAATCCCAGGAAATCTACATTTCGGAATAAATTCCGAATGTCGAGTAAGACCACAGTGGAGCGGTATGGTTCTGATGAAAAGGCTGCCAGGGTGGAGCATCTTGTCCAACTCCAGTCTGATCATCTCTAATCATAAATCAGTCCCACTTCCCGATGTGATGGAGTCCAGTGAAGCAAAGTGCTGCTTCAGTGTATTAACACAGCTGTGTTCATCTATCACTCTGTGTGTGTGTGTGTGTGTGTGTGTATGTGTGTGTGTGTGTGTGTGTGTGTGAGAGAGAGAGAGAGACATTCACACGCTAATAGCATTAGGAATGCAAGAGAGGCCCT